>NC_141627.1:18891858-19091858 GCF_047967505.1 Dipteris shenzhenensis
TACTTGGAAATTATGCGACCTTCCACCAGGAAAGAAGGCCATAGCAAATAAAAAGTGAAGTACAATCTAGATGGCAGTATTCAAAGATACAAAGCTAGACTAATTGCAAAAGGATTTGCACAACAATATGGTCAAGACTATGATGAGACTTATGCTCCAGGAGCAAAGATGGATTCCATATGGTTCTTGATATCACTAGCGACACTCAGCAGATGTAATGTGTACCAGCTCGATGTAAAGAATGCATTTCTCAATGGTTATCTAGATGAAACACTATATTAGAGAATTTGGGAAAATCCCAATTCCCACGAAATAAAATATAGTCACTTCAAAAGTAAAATTTGATGTTTTTTATTGAAACATTAGCTCCATTGAGGACCCAAGTTTCAATTATGTTGGGGGAGACTAAACCATGCACAATACTTTCCCAATTCCTAGAAACCCAAGCAAAAATCTTCCGTATGTTGCTATGGCAAAAGGCCTTAATAGATGTGAACATGGCTCCATGGCCAAAACATTTGTTGATTTGCTAGTGAAAGAAAGATGTTTGTTGTTTCGTATACATCGAAACCACAAACAAAAGCCAATTTATAGATGTTGCATTAGGAAGATTCATTGGAGTAAATTAAATTGGAGTATTGATATATGCAATAGGATTGTTATAGATCTTTGACATCCATCATATAAATGTGGTCTTCAAAAACAAAAATAAACTTGCAACAACTGTCAATTTTTATTTGGTATATTAGATGTATCAAATTAATGTCAAATGCATATGTTTCTATGTTGATAAATTGCAGTATTGACATATGCAATAGGATTATGGTAGAGCTTTGACATCCATCATATAAATGTGGTGTTCAAAAACACCGTTCCATCACAATAGAGCTCATGAAACTCTCCATCACAATAGAGCTCATGAAACTCAGAGACATGGTCTTGATAAAAACCTTTTTTTAAATTTCTTTCTTGTACTAAATATAATCAAAACCATTGACACATAGCCAATTTTGCACCACATCGTTTAACATAAATAACAATTCCATACTAGTATTCATACTCACAAAGTAGCTCATCTCCGAAGGAGATATCCTTTATGGTTTGCACAGTAATGTAGCCATGGGCACTCAAATTTCCTTGTGACTTCTGAGCCCAAGGTGGTAGTTTAGGGATGTATACAAATATAACATTTGTTCTTTCTTTATAATACATTGAGCTATTTATATATCCAGCAATGTTTCCATACAATACATCTCCCACAATACATTTCACATCTGTCAATGGCTCAATGAATGGATCTTCAAACATTCCATAAGTCTTCATCCTTGGAAAAAACTTGAGGAGAGATCTCCAAGTATCATAATCATACTTTGGACCATTATATACCATCAAATCTTGTTTTTTCTTGATGCTCGTATGTACAAAAAGACCATATCCTACCCCAGGTATTGTTGATTTCTTTACTTCATAATGGATGCCATTCATTTCGAACACATGCTCAATGGGTATGGGCAATTTATGTTTCCATAAGCCATTGGATGCAGGATCAAAATTTGTAATAAGATAGCTCTTCAACTTTTTAGGACAATCTGCAACACCTATCATATGTTTAAAATCAAAGAATCATTCTTTTAGTGGAGGAATACAAACTCACATCATAAAGCACATAGCATTTTTTGGACAAGGTACTAACTCAATGTCTATTAATTCTTTCACAAAACAAATTGAAACACAATGTTTTGCAAATTAGATCTAAATAAAGTTCAAATATAAATCAGAATGTAGGTACAAATGTTTTAGTTGAGCATTTGTGTTTCCAACTCTAATTAACAAGATCACTCACATTCCCTAAGGGTTGTCTATGCAATAAAATCGAATCAAGTTGGCTAAGAATGCCCTTGCAGCATCGGCAGTGATTCCCCTTTCCTTGCATCCAAGAACCATAGCAAAGCGTTTTGCCTCACTATCTTTCAATGGCCCCATTTTGGCAATTTTTCCTAGCATGCATTCTTCCTCTTCATTCAATGTAACATGATGAGCATGCACCATACTTCTTGTAGTAGGACAAGTCCCTCTCACTCTAGTTTTGGTTATAGGTGAAGTAATACCTTTCTCTGTGTTTTTTTTTGAACTACGAGTAGACATATGAGATTCGACATTCATCCTTTCGAGAACTTCTTTGTTTTTTTCTTTGAATTCAAGGATCACTGGTTGAAAATAATAGAACATATCATGCCCTTCGACAATCGGAGCTTGACCAAATCTGTTAGAAGAGATGGCACTGCGCACATCTACTGCATCATCTAGCATCTGTAGGTATGGTAATAACTCATGAAGCAAAATAGAATCACCACAATCTATATCAAATTTTGTAGGGAAAATGCAATTTTCTGCTGGATTAACACAACCCGTGTAAGGCGAAACATCAATGAACACTGTTCTTGCTGGTTTGCATTCCTCTTTAAAACAACACCACACTCTCATTAATGGTTTAAACTCCGCTTCCACATTCATCCTATCTGGTCGAATGATTCTACTCTTTGTATGCTTGTGGCATGCCATCGCACCCCAAACCATGAAGAAATGTAACTTTCTGTTAACATGATGCTCCAAAGTGTCCAACATGTGTTGCACCATGGCCTTTTCTCCTCCAGTGGACCAAATGCCAACATGGTAGTGATCGAGCAACCATTGTAGAAACTCTAAACACCCAGGACGGAGAACAAGCCAATGCTTCCCATTGTGCAAGCTCATATGTTTATTTGACTTCGAAAAACAATGCTCGAGCAATAACCCTTTCAAATCTATTATCACTGCTAGTATTATTTTTGTTATCACCTCTTTTGACATTATTTCTGAGGGTGACATTATGTCTTCTCCTTTACCTTCTAAGATATCTTCCTGCACCTTGGCTTCATACAATGACATTGCATCTTCTCCTTTACCTTCTAAGCTTGCATTCACATTTGTCAATGGAACATTAACTGCAGACATTGCATCCTCAACATTTTCAATCAACCATGTTGATCTTGGAACTTGCATGCTAATGTTCAAATTAGGCACATAATGAATCATTGGATCAGGTGTCACATGTACAGGCAATGCTTCTAGCGATGAGAAATTGAGATGGCCAATATCTGTTGATAAACAAGGAAATGAAATTCATAAGTAGAAACAAACTGAAGATTGAGATGGAAAACCAAATTGTCAAACTTTAGGTTGTGTGCTCTCAATGCAATTTGTTTGTGTGAAAGCATTCATGTTTTTCTTTTTCAAAACAAAATTGGAATACTAAAAAAAAGAAAGCATTCATGTTCATATGCTTAGTATACTCCCTAAAGTTGTTGAATCTATACCCTTTCAAGTTATTTTAATCCCCAAAACTACATATCCTTACAATGCCAAAAACCTTTGCGTAATAGATAGAGTGGAGTCCAACATTATCTAGCATTGCCCGAGTGTTCCCACTAAGAAAATATTTGGCCAAGCGGCCAAAACATATTTGAGCATTCATATGAAGTGAATAAGGATAGAAACAACAATTTACACTAATTCATTCATCACAATCAAGACTCAACACACTTTTTAACGTTTATGAACTCATAAATAAATTTGGATGTGTATCACACTCCGAAGGTATTACAACATGCAAACACATCTTTTCATGAAATATAGAAAATTAAACATATTCAAGAATACATATGAATGTTTGAATTATGGCAATGAGATAGAAGAAATTTCCAAGAAATATTAAAAGATCTTTGGAACAAAATTAATACATCATATGGAGAATATAGCAAGATAACATATGGAAAACACGAACACCATATAAAAGGACAATTTCAAGGACCTGTTGCTTCCTCTTCTGTTTCCCAAAACTTTGAAGCGTGTTTTTGTAAATGCTCACGCTGCTCTTCATTGAACGGTTGAAGCTCTTTTTGTCCTGGTATGGTATCAATTTCTTTATCCCCTCCACCTTCAATTGTATCATCTTCTTTTGGCACCCCCTCTATTGCCAATATTGGTTCTTGCAAGCCAGCCCATTGTCGAATTTCATGATTACTGTAAGCATACGTGCAACATATACTTTCAACCTTTGCCAACTCCTCATAAGTCTCAACAACTGAAACAACACGCCTCTTACAAGAAAGAGACTCTATTGCAGCAAGCCCCTCAGAGAACAAGTCCAATACATACTCATCTTCTCGACAAAAACCCATGATCATGTCTTTCATGATACTTGAACGTTTTCTTTTCAAGGACAATTCAATGTCAAATTCATCATCATCATCCTCATCACCTGATTCTTCTGCACCACTTGATTTTTCATATTTTTCATCTGCAACATATATCGATGGCTTACATTGTGCATTGGTATAGCGCTCAATATCGTTGAAATGCTTTTCCTTGCTTACCAATACACAGGCAATTAAGCCATCCATAGATCCAGTGACAAATATATCTGCAGTTTCAAAATTAAGGCAACCGAAGTGTATTTTATATTGTCCGCATGTCTTATTTAATGCATTCTTCAAACAAGATACATGATCCATGGTCAAGAACACCACAAGAAGGAATTGCACTGGGGGAGAAGCGATTGTCATCAAGCTTTTCAACAAACACTCAAAGCGATCCTCATTCCAATTTCTACTTCTGCTTGGTCCATACATTACATCCAAAAAGGCAACCCCTATTGCCATTGGCTCTTGGTACACATTATGTATAAATTCCATTCCCTCCATGTTTGAACCGACTGTGTAGAACCTCCAAGGCCGGGTGGAATTCGGTCCATGACTTGCACATTCACTTTGTCCCATAATCCACCTCAGATACCCCTTTGCAGCATCAGGCAATGGTGGAGTTTCCTTGCCCTGTTGAAGCTTCACTTTTAACCATGAGTCAGAGCAACCACGAATCCGATGATACAATTCTGGAGTAATTTTGAAATGTAATCTGTACTCATCCCAATTTTTTAACATTAAAGAAGGCCGTTCTGCGGATATAAACATATAAAGTTCTTCTTGTAGTGCAGCATCTCTCTTGATCTGCATAGCTCGTCCTTCAATATCAAGAATCATGGCATCAGTCTTTGTTTTAGCTATGACTACTCTACCTTCCTTAATGTCATTTTGAATTTGACCAAGTTGATCATCACTCAATCCACGCAAGCATCTAAACATTGAGACTGTGGGTTGCCTACGGCATTTTCCATCTTGTGAATATTTTCCTGCAATGTAATCCTCAAGGATGGAGATCCAACCATCATAAATGGCATCGCTTGTGATTATCATATGTACATCCTTCGTGGCAAAGCTATTGCCCAATGTTACCTTGCCAGTGTCAATGAAAGCCTGCAAAATATATGAATCCATTAGAATGCAATAATTATGAAAACTGACTTGTAAAAAATGATTCATAATAAAAAGCTATACTTACATCCCAATTCTCACGATCTGGATGTCCTTTTGCAAGCCCTTGTTGTGCTTTCTTGGGTCTGTTAAAGAGAATCCATTGTCCCCTCACCTGCTTAAGTATATCAATGTATGGAGATTGTCTCAAGATATTTTGAGACTCCAGGTTTGCCATCTTTGATATCTCCACACAAAAGCGTGCGGGACAATTCACTACAATCCTCGCCTGGCGGGTGCGGTAGTAGTTCTTTCTTTGGGCCGTGCTATTATCATCATTAGATGTGAATATTTTAGCAGCATATATTGAATGTTGTCCAGATAGTATCCAGTAGTGGCACTTGGTTAAATCCTTTTTATCTACCCTTTCCAGGGGCTGCTTTGTTTCAGGATTGAAAGGCATTAAATCCGCTACAGCAGCAGGAGGCCTAGAGTTATAACCGAAGTCTGCAGCAAGCTTCTCCACATGCTCTTTGTTCAACCCTCTATATACATAGCTTGGAGGAGCTTTTTGACATCTTGTAACTGGAATTGAAAATGTTGCATGCAACCCAAATGGGTAGTATTTTTCATATTCCACCAAGCCTGATGGTTTCTTTTGCCCTTTTTTTCCTATGACCTTTCCACTTGGCTCCAATTCACTACCACTGCTTCTTTCCACAACTGCTAGCATACCCTCTGGAGGTGTTCCTTCTTGTGGTACATCAACTATAGTTAGCTTTCCTTTCTTTGCCCCTTCTCCGCTACCACCTGGTGCTTGAACCATAGCCGATTTTCCTTTCTTTGTTCCTTCCCCACTCTCTTCCCCACTCCTACGCTTCTTTAATGTTGCTGAAACTTTGCGATATGATTCAATGATTGTTGTCACTGTGTCAATTTCATTTCCATCAATTGATTGAACACTTATCCAGCCTCTTGAGTGCATGTTATCATCTACATCAGACTTCATACGAGATGCTTCATAATCGCTGGGATCCAAGAGAAACTTCTTATTTTGATTTATAATGATCAACAATCCAATATCTCCCTCTTTTCCAACCACATCTTCAGTGATTTGATGTACCGATCCAACACAAGTGTATGCACTTTTATTAGGTAACAAAACAAATAAGTGAACTCGTGTCAACTGTGCTCCCTCAATACTATATATGTCAAAGTACCAAGGTATGCTTTTTTCTGCAAATCCACTTACAACTTTCTCAACCTTCTTCACATTTGTGTCTTTCCTGTAAAAAAACCCAAGCAATATACAAACTATCATCTTTATAATCTTTAATGTTAGACAAAACACATTATCGATAAACATATCTGAAATACAATCTAGAATTGACACTAGACATAGTAGTAGATTTGGAAAGCACTAGATTCTAGGGAGATTTGGCCGCACTAGGGAGATTTGGCCGTGTGGCCAAATCTTATGGGCTTCTTTTAAAGCACTGGAAGGGGAGGTTTGGATGTGTGGCCAAATCATATGGGCTTCTTTCAAAGCACTAAAGTTTGGGGAGATTTGGCCTTGTGTCCAAATCTTGTGGGCTTCTTTCAAAGCACTAGGGTCTAGAGAGATTTGGCTGTGCAACCAAATCTTGCTAGGTTCTTTCAAATCAGTCAAATCTTTCTAGCTTCTTTTAAATCACTTGGGTTTAGGGAGATTTGGCTGTGCGGCCAAATCTTGCTAGCTTGTTTCTAATCAGGAGGGTCTATGGAGATTTGGTCGTGCGGCCAAATCTTTTCAAAGCACCAGGGTTTGGGGAGATTTGTGTGCGGTCAAATCTTGCTAGCTTCTTTCCAATCACAAGGATCCATGGAGATTTGGCCGTGCAGCCAATTCTTTTCAAAGCACCAGGTTTAGGGAGATTTGGCCGTGCGGCCAATTCTTTTCAAAGCACCAGGTTTAGGGAGATTTGGCCGTGCAGCCAAATCTTTTCAAAGCACCAGGTTTAGGGAGAGAGATTTGGCCGTGCGGCCAAATCTTGCTACAAATCTTTTCAAAGCACCAGGTTTAGGGAGAGAGATTTGGCCGTGCGGCCAAATCTTGCTAGCTTCTTTCTAATCACGATGGTCTATGGAGATTTGGCCGTGCAGCCAAATCTTTTCAAAGCACCAGGGTTTGGTGAGATTTGTGTGTGGTCAAATCTTGCTAGCTTCTTTCTAATCATAAGGGTCTATGGAGATTTGGCTGTGCGGCCAATTCTTTTCAAAGCACAGGTTTAGGAAGATTTGGCCATGTAGCCAAATCTTTTCAAAGCGCCAGGTCTGGGGAGATTTGGCCGTGCAGCCAAATCTTTTCAAAGCACCAAGTTTTCAAAGCACTAAGGTTTGGGGAGATTTGGCTACGATGCGAAATCTTTCTAGCTTTTTATAAGTCACGAGGGTTTAGGGAGATTTGACTATGCGGCTAGCTTCTTTCTCATCACAAGGGTCTAGGAAGATTTGGCCGTGCGGCCAAATCTTTTCAAAGCAGCAGGATTTGGGGAGATTTGGTTGTGATGCCAAATCTTTCTAGCTTCTTTTAAATCACCTAGGTCTAAGGAGATTTGGCCATGTGGCCAAATCTTGCTAGCTTCTTTCTAATCATGAGGGTCTAGGGAGATTTGGCCATGCGGCCAAATCTTGCTATCTTCTTTCTAATCACGAGTGTTGAGGAAGATTTGGTTGTGCAGCCAATTCTTTTCAAAGCACCAGGTTTAGGGAGATTTGGCATTGCGGCCAATTCTTTTCAAAGCACCAGGTTTAGGGAGATTTGGCTACGATGCGAAATCTTTCTAGCTTTATATAAGTCACGAGGGTTTAGGGAGATTTGACTATGCAGCTAGCTTCTTTCTCATCACAAGGGTCTAGGGAGATTTGGCCGTGCGGCCAAATCAAATATTTTCAAAGCAGCAGGATTTGGGGAGATTTGGTTGTGATGCCAAATCTTTCTAGCTTCTTTTAAATCACCTAGGTCTAAGGAGATTTGGCCATGCGGCCAAATCTTGCTAGCTTCTTTCTAATCATGAGGGTCTAGGGAGATTTGGCCATGCGGCCAAATCTTGCTAGCTTCTTTCTAATCATGAGGGTCTAGGGAGATTTGGCCATGCGGCCAAATCTTGCTATCTTCTTTCTAATCACGAGTGTTGAGGAAGATTTGGTTGTGTGGCCAAATCTTTTCAAAGCAGCAAGGTTTAGGAAGATTTAGTTGTGATGCCAAATCTTTATAGCTTCTTTGAAATCACCAAGGTCTAGGGAGATTTGGCCGTACGGCCAAATCTTGTATGTTTTGAAAGAAGCCAGAAGATTTGGGTGCATGGCCAAATCTCCCCATTTAAAATTTAAAATTCAAATCTTAAGATTCGAATTTCAAATCTGAAGAATTCAAAATCTTAGATTCAAAATTTAAAATTCAAAATTCAAAATCTTAGATACAGAATTCAAATTTCAAATTTGAAGATCTGAAAGTCAAATCATATACTAAAGACCCTACTTTCAAATCACACTTTGAGATTCCTACTTTTACAAGAGTCTTTCTTTCAAATCGTGGTGTTCTGAAATGGAGAAAATGGAGAACATGCATGAATTAGGTACACTTTCGATTTCTTTCGTTTTCTTACTTGGATGATTGAGTAGCCATTGTTGTTTGTGAGCTTGTGCTGTTTGGATTTCGTCAAGATGAGATCTCGTTTCGAAAGAGTGGCCTGCTGAGGGTTATGAAGAAGAAATAGATTTGTCCTTTGTGCCTACCCAAGGAACCTCGTCCAGCAAAGGAAACCTGTCACTGAAGGCAAGAGCAGGCCGAAACTGTGCGGAGGAAGAAGAAACAGTTCGAAGTGCTCCGCAAGAAGAAATAGGCCAAAAATAGGGTCGTGGGGGGAAGGAGCAAGAAGAAACAGGCCGAAAACTGTGTTGTGGGAGGAAGGAACACCGTCGCGGAGGGAAGGGGCAGCGTGGAGCAGTGTCGCGGAGGGGAGGAGCAGCGTGGAAGTCGTGGAGGAGAAAGGAAGTCATGGAGGAGAAACAGCGTTGCGGAGGTCACGGAGGGGAGGAGCAGCGCCGAGGGTCATCGGGAGTCGAGGAAGGAAGTTGCAGAGGGCAGAGGAGCAGCGTTGAGGGTCGTTGGGAGTCGAGGAAGGAAGTTGTGGAGGGTAGAGGAGCATGAGCGTTGAGTGCCGGGGAGGAAGGAACTCTGCGTCGTCGAGCGGTGGCGTGGACGGGAGGAAGGAACGCTGCGTCGAGGAGAAGGAGAAAAGTTGCGGCGGAGTGGATGGGAGGAAGGAACTCTGCGTCAAGGAGGAAAAGTCGCGGCGGCGAAGAAGAAGAAGAAGAAGAAGAAGAAGAAGAAGAACACCCCAAGAAGGAAAGCCAAAAATAGCATAGGTTGGGGGAAGGAGCAATCCGCCCCAAAAAAGCATGTTTTGGGGGGAAGGAGCAATCCACCCAAAAGCATGAAGAGCAAAAATATATATATATATATATATATATATAAATAAATAAAAAGACCTCTTTCTAATCCAACTATTGTGTGTGGAATCTATGGAGAGTTGAATTGGTAATGGAAGTTTAAAACCTACATAGTTAAGTACACATTGTTAGGAACAAACTGGGATGGGGAGCCTCCCGGGACCTCTCATTTTGACATAGTTTTGAACTTTTTTGCTTGCAATTAGCTTTACAAGGGTGGAGGAGTGTTTTCCAAGAACTACCCCATCTAAGACGTTGTCCTAAAGCTCTCAAACCACCCTACGTACACATTGGAGATATAGGAAGGGAGAGAACAAGGTGAATTGGTAATGGAAGTTTAAAACCTACATAGTTAAGTACACATTGTTAGGAACAAACTGGGATGGGGAGCCTCCCGGGACCTCTCATTTTGACATAGTTTTGAACTTTTTTGCTTGCAATTAGCTAGACAAGGGTGGAGGAGTGTTTTCCAAGAACTACCCCATCTAAGACGTTGTCCTAAAGCTCTCAAACCACCCTACGTACACATTGGAGATCTAGGAAGGGAGAGAACAAGGTGAGCCTAGCACTTGATCCCCCATGAAGACAAATTCAATTCCTTCTCATAGGTTTACTTTTTATGCTTAGTTTAAAAGGTTTGTTTAGCTTTGCCTTTTAAAGTTTTGGTTTTTTAATAGTTTTACATTTTCTAGTTTGCTTTTAAAGTAATAGTATGATTTTAAAGTGTAATAGCGTGAATCATGACGATTTTTTTGAAAGTAGGATCTCTAGATTTGAATTTCAAAATTTGAAACTTGACGCTTGAAATTTGAAATTTTTATTTTAAATTTTGAATTTTGAATTTTGAACTTTAAATTTTAAATTTTAAAATCTGGATTTTCAATTTTTAAATTTAACGTTTGAAGATTTGTCCATGTGGCCAAATCTTCCTAGTGATTTGAAAGAAGATTTGGCCATGTGGCCAAATCTTCCTAGTGATTTGAAAGAAGCTAGAAAAATTTGGTAGCACGGCAAAATCTTCCCAAACCCTAATGCTTTGAAAGATTTGGCCACATGGCCAAATCTCCCAGAACCTGGTGATTTGAAAGAAGCATGCAAGAGGAGGTTGCACGGCCAAAACTCTCCATACCCTAGTGCTTTGAAAGAAGCCTAGAAGATTTGGACACACGACCAAATCTCCCCAAGTTTGAAAGAATGCCACAAACAAATCTTCTCAGTGCTTTGAAAGAAGTCACCAAGGTCTCGAAGGATTTGGCCATGCATCCAAATCTTGCTAGCTTCTTTGAAAGCACCAAGGTTGAGCAGATTTGGCCGTGTGGCCAAATCTTATTGCTTCTTTCAAAGCACTACTGTCTTAGGAGATTTGGCCATGTGGCCAAATCTTGTTGGCTCCTTTCAAAGCACCAGGGTCTGGGGAGATTTGACCATGTCACCAAATCTTGTGGGCTTCTTTCAAAGCACCAAGGTCTAAGTAGATTTGGATGTGTGGATGAATCTTGATGGCTTCTTGAAAGCACCAGCGTCTTGGGAGATTTGGTTGTGTGGACAAATCTTGCTATCTCCCTTTCAAAGCACCATGGTTTGTGAAGATTTGGCCATGTAGCCAAATTTTGCTGCCTACAATTCAAAGCACCAAGGTTTAGGAAGATTTGGTCTTGCAATGAAATCTTGTAAAGCATTTTCATCCTAAGTCACACCATCAGATATCAATATTGAACTATAACAAATGCTATGTACTATGCAGGTGCCACATTGAAAGTGGGGGTTAAAGTCAACTTGCTTGTCAGTGGAAAGATTGTTGCCATTGGGACAATATTCTCTACATCACATGATGACATGTGCCAAGGTGTGCCCTTGGGAGAAAACAATGTATCGGTGGCGATCGATATTTGTATGGATGAAAGTGCACTTCTTCCATTTCCTACAATGGATGCATTCTTAGTCTATGAGGCTTTGGGTAGTGTTGTTCGTTGGAAAGCACGATCAATGAGTTGTGTGGACAATGTCAATGGAGCTATTGTACCAATGAATGATATAACATCAGATACCATTGACGTTGAACGTCTATGTGAATATGATGAGTTTTCCATTCGAGAATCATGGAAGGACAAGAAAGTCTTAATATGGGATGAGCAGAAAACCAAGAGCATTGCAGAGGGTGTTGTTTTGTATGTCTACCCATTTGAACCTATAAATTTTGAGATGCTTGGTGAAGGTAATCTAGGTGTGGGAATTGAAAAGTATCATAGTGATGTATCAGGCATCGATACCATCCACTTAATAAAATGGCCCATTGCACAAATAACCTTTTTAGATGGAACTTCATTAAGAATCGATGACACCATGAATTCTTCAAGTGGTTCTGGGAAAAAGCACATGGAAGATGAGGACCCAATGGAAAAATCCACAAAAAAGAGGCGTTACTACATGATAAAGAGAAAAGCTAAAAAACATGATATGCCATTAGCATCATCTAGACTCACAAGGGATGTAGTCATAAAAGTATCTATGATTGATTGTTGTAAACAAAATTGTTGTCAATTTGCCGATCGTCAAATGATATCCAAATTACGCGTAGAGTATTGGGGCCAAAGTTTGGAGGCTCGCACCAATTATGTGTATGACACTCTTGGGGTTGCTTGTCGAAAAGATGACAATGGGCAGTTCAAATATGTCTTTTCATTGAATGGTATTCAAGTTTGTTGTAGAGCATGGTATGAAATGCATGGTATTCCAAAAACAACATTTTATCGATACAGGGAGCAATTTGAAATTGGTATACGAAGGTGCATACATGGTAATAAAGGAATCGTGCGAAGAGGTTGGGACCACACAGAACTGGGTAGAGCCATAATCCAAGATTTTGTGGATAACAATTCTGAGCGTATGCCACACAAAAGTAGAACACTTCAGGATGGATCAAGGGAAACACAGTTGGTGATACCGGATGTATACAAGCAGGTTGATATTCTCTATGAAGTTAACATGCAATTAAAGCATAGTTTGGGTTGTAAGGAGATGTCAACTTCCACATTCAACCGCATATGGAACTCTGAATTCAAGCATGTAACTTTGTCAAAAACAAGTGAATTCTCTAAGTGTGGTTTATGTAGTGCAATCAAGGCTCAGCTTGCAGCGACAAAATGCCAAAATGAACGTAATAAGTTGATGGAAGATAGAAGAAAACACATGTTACAACAAAAAAGTTGTAGAAATGTGTACTACACTTGGCGCAGATTTTCTGAAATGTATCCTCAGACATACTTATGCATTATCCATGATAAGATGGACCAAAAGAAGACAGCCATCCCTATATTACGCAATCGTTCAAAGGACACAGACAAGTCCTTTCAGCTCCCAGTGGCTTTGACTGGCATGATAACACATGGACATGGTCAAGGACGTTATGGTCACTTTTCTTTATCCTTGTGGCCATCGGATCCTAACTTCACAATTGGTTCATTGGCTTTGTGTTTGAGAAATCTTGAAAGACTTGATAACCATGCACTTGGAGATTTGGTACATGATGGGATGCCAAGGTCTGACAACGCTCTGCTAAATGCACTAACCTCAAGAGAAGCATTGGATTCTCACTATGTTTCTAATGGCAAGCAACAACTTCATCTTGGAGCAGTGGGTGGAACATTCAAAGACCTTGGACTTGGAAGTTCCCATCAAGAAAATCCTTATAAGAAACTACCCGAACACCTATTGTTGCAGTTGGTGGATAATTGTGGTTCTGAAAACAAGAATAGGTACTTGTTTGCATACCTATCATTACTTGTTGCTCGAGGGATTTTCAAGTCAATTCAATTGGGATTCTTGATGGTTGGGCATACACATGAGGATATTGATGCAATGTTTAGCAGGTTTTCATAGAGGTTAAGAACTAGCCAAACATTGACATTTGCACATCTCATGGATACTTTTAGACAATGTGAGGAGTCTTCTCCAACGCCATTTTTGGTAACGGAAGTCCCTGATTTCAAGAGCTATGTTGATGGATGCCTATGCGATGGGAAACATTCTTTAGTGGGACACTCAAAGCCTCTCCAATTTCGGTTCTTTATGCGAAATGAAGTTCCTATCATGCAATATAAAGTGCATCCACGATCATTAGATTGGCAACCAAGTGAAGGTGGCATTGAGTTGTGGAAGAGACGTCCGGATGGTCATCCAATGCTACCAAGTGGAGAGCCACCTTATGTAACCATGTTCAAGTATGTGAAGGATCACTTAGATGTGATAGTTGGTATCAAGGAGTATGTATGCTTTTGGGAAAAATGGGCACACCTGCAAGGTCCAGATGCATCTTTCACAAAGTTTTACAAGCCAGTAGTGAAGTACTGGAAGAACATGATTGATGAGCTTGATAAACCAAACAATAGTGTAGAGGGAATGTACGAGAGATTTTGGCCAAAGACGCAACATATTGATTGTGTGCAAGTATTTGATAATGAAAACGATGAGTTTCAAGGAATTGAAGAGTTGAATGATCATTACTGTGGACCTCAAAGGAAAAAGCCAAAACAATCATTTGATCCAATGGTTGATGTACAAAAAGGACACTTTCTTTTGGTCCGACCAGCAGAAAAAATTTACCCAATTTGGCTAGGCATTGCTCAAACTGATGTACAGAAGGATAATAAATCTAAAAATTTCAAGAAGGTTTTTATACAATATTGGGCACCTATATGCAAAAGACACAATGCAGAAATTGAGGAGGTGTATGCAGATTGTTGGAACAAGATTTGGATGTGCAATAAAGGTGATCCTCCACGTTGGGAATCTGTTGATGCTATTGTATGGTCATGGGTTCCAAAATGTAACCTCTCAAAGAAGGTTTCCTCGAAGAGCAGCAACCTCCCCATCAAGGTGAAGATACCAACCATTGCACGCAAGCGAGCTTTATCTAATTTGACTCATAGAACAGATTCCGACTCTGATGCTGACTCCACAATGGAGTGAAGGTACTTGAAAAGCATGACTTTTTTTTCCTTGCACAACAATAATTTATTTGAATACTAACAAATATTTGGAAGGTATGACATTGATCTTTTTTCTTTATCTTTTTTTTTGCAGACCATTGCTTTGTGGTTGCAAGTTTTGCACACTCGACAAAATATCAAGGACTAGTGTTGCATTCTTACTTTTTCTCCAACTAAACTAAAATGGTGTTTTTGAACACCACCTTTTTTTGAGAAGAGGCAAAAAATGCTTCGTTAAACTCAAACATATGATGTTTTTTTATCGGCTAATGCAGAATAGGCACACTCTAAATTGTGAGTTTCATATACATGGCCAAATCCAGGGAGAAAGTCAATGGAGTGCACTCAATGCATTGTAATTGTAACCCCTCAAAAAATACCATGCATTGGTCGAAACCTCAACATTTGACATTTTATTTATGTTGATGCAAACCATGCACATTTGCAAGATTTGGATGGACTCCCAAATCTATGGGAAAAATCAATGAAAAACATTGAATGTTACATAATTACAACCCCTCAAAAGTTCCCAAATTATCAGGATTTTCCCAAATTCTCTAATATGGTGTTATGAGGAAGTCTACATGCAACAACCAGCAAGTTATGTTGAACCAGGAAAAGAGAATAAGGTTTGCCATCTCAAGCAGAATCTCTATGGCTTAAAGCAAGCACCCAGAAGTTCGTACAGTAGAATCGACAAGTATTTTTCTAATTTGGGATATATGAAGTCCAATGATATCACACTCTCTACTACAAAATTCAAGGGGAAGACATTACTATCGCACTTTTGTACGTAGATGATCTAATTGTGACAAGAAGCAAGGATAGCTTCATCAAAAAGCTAAAACAAGATTTATGCAGAGTTCGACATGAAAGATCTTAGACTTATGCACTATTGTCTTGGAATTGAGTTCTAGAGAGATTCAGATAGCACATTCATGAGTCAACTCAAGTATGTTGACAGTCTCCTGAAGAAGTGTCATATGGCAAATTGCAAGATTGCAGCCACTCCCATGGAACAGAGTTTGAAACTTACTAAAGATTCAGAGGAGCCTACAGTCAATGACAGATACTACAGGCAGCTCATCGGATCTCTTATATATCTGACTATCACTTGGCCGTATATTTGTTATGCAGTAAGCTCACTAGCATAGTTTATGGCAACATTTCACTAGAATGCAACCAAAAGAGTCTTGAGATACACCGGACGCACAAGACAGTTTGGGATAGCATACAGAGGAAGTCATCCACGGTTGCATGGATACTGTGACAATGACTATGCCGAAGATCATGAGACCAAGAGATTGACACAGGGATATGTATTTTTCCTTGGTCAAGGTGCTATATCATGGTTGTCAAACAAACAACCAACTGTTTCTTTGTTTTCGACTGAAGCAGAATATAGAGCACTCACTACAGGTGCATGTGAGGCTATATGGCTCAGAAGACTATTGTCAGAAACAGATTACTTTGATGAGTCAAAGCCAACAACAAATCGGCTCAAGCATTGGCCAAGAATCCCGTATATCACTCTAGGACAAAGCACATTGATGTCAGAGAGCACTTCATAAGAGAAAGAGTGTCACTTGGTGACATCACACTGCAGCATTGTGATAGTAAAGTGAATGTTGCAGACATCTTTACCAAACCACTCGGTAAAGAGCTTTTCGAGAAACATCGACTAGCTCTTGGTTTGACGTAGAGGAAGGACATTCCCATTAAAGGGGTGTGATGGAATGTAATGCTTATTCCTTCTTCGATTCCCTAAAATCATCATCTTGAGGGAAGGCCTACTTCATGATGTTGATCTTGAGGGAAGGTGTTGAGAGTTCACGCTCAACATCATGTGATCATGTGTGCATAGCACCATCATGTGATCATATGTGAATAGCACTAACCCAATAAAGTGCTATAAAGGAAAGGATTCGATGCCCTAACCCTGACCCTAAATGGGTTTGTATATATTCTACATTTTCAACTAAATCTAGTGTCATTTGTGGTGTGCTCTCTAGCTGTGCCCTCTCTCCTCATCTCCACTCTTCTCCTCCCCCCTCTTCATATTTTGTCACCATCGACATACTCCCATTTGTCTTGAAGTACAAGAATGGTCTCCAGTCTGCCCAAAAAAATAAAAAGAATGGTCTCCATTCGGTATTTCCATGTGACATAATTGGAGTTGTCTAACTTAGCAGATGCCTCCAAATTGAGTTTACTAGTTGTAGACATGGTGCAAAAAATATACTCGAAGTGTCTGTGAAATCATAGTTTGAATCAACTGCAAAACGCTGACTGTATCAATTGAATTATGAATTGTTGGTGAAGATAGAACTACAATATATAATCCAATCTTTTACAAGGCTTGTGGCAAACGATGTCAGGAATAGCCAAGAAGCTTTACAAGGCTTAAATGATGTGCATAATGCCGAAAAATAGCCAAATAGGCTTTACAATGATGGCATATGTGTGAAGAATCAAATCATGTGCAATTTGCCCTCTAATCAATCAATTAATACCTCTCAACACTCTGAAGTCTGCTCATTGAATTATGGAACGTTGGGTTTCAGAAAATGTGATGATGTGAAACTGCATGTGAGCGAAGGGAATGACTCCGAGTAGGAACTATTTAGGAATTTTTGGGCATGGCTTCGACTGTCTTTTGTGGATTATCTCCTGTAAGGATGATCTAATCTACTCTGATCTAGATCTAGACCAACCATCGAGCGATGAAAAACCAACAAATAATTTCTTTTCTTTGTTTGTTGTAGGTGCTACATTAGTACGTCGATGTAGAGGTTGATATGCGTGCAAGAAGTGGATTGTTGCCGAGGCTCAAACGTATGTGATACTTGTGTCAAAATGTGCGTGTGATGTGACGATCGCATAGAACACAAAAAATTGAGCATTTTTTCTTTTTGGAGCGCCCTCAAATTCTTTTTGGATCAAGAGATACAGCTTGATCTAGTGATGATGTGGCATTGAGGGTCACATTCAAAGCTTGTGCTTAGTAAGGGGTGTGTCTGTGAAGCAATGATGATGTGGCAACGGGATGCAAATGCAGTGCCTATGTAGAGGTAGCATTGCTTAGAAGGGATTGGGGATAAGGTGATAACCAGACATGAGTGTTGTCACAAACCTCACCACTGTGGTGACCCAACTGGGGGTTAACTTGACCCGGGGTTTTGCTTACAAAACCTATCCTCAGCTTATCCTCAACCTAAGGTGGGGTTTCCAATCTACCACGTGTCGAGCGTACAAGTGATGAGGAATCTAAAAGATTTTGTTGGATTGCGTAGATTCTATCGTTGCGGGATTCTTGTTCTATCGTTGCGGGATTCATTGCTATGAACTGCTGGAGGGCCGAGACGGGTCGAGCCGCTAGAGTCGCCTCAGTTGGCAATTGGAGAGCTTTGTGTGAGCCGTTCGCTACTGGGCGTTGCTGCTTTGCTGAGTCGCTAGTCTCGTGAGTTCTCGTGCAGTGTTGGAGCATCGTTTGCTGCTAAGGGCATTGGTCGTAGCAGGGAGCCTTCGATGCATGCGCTAGTCGTTTCGAGAGCTTGGTGGCCGCCTAGTTGAAGGAGCCCGTGCAGAAGCGGGCGTGGAGGCTGGCTGAGTCTCTAAGGACCTCGTTGAAGTCACTATGGCGCTTGCATGTAGGTCGTTGGTCCCAGAGATGCAGCTGAGCTGGAGAGGTCGTATGGAGAGCCATCGGTTGGAGGCAGTCGGATGGAGAGCCAGCTGGAGAGGTCCTGTGAGGCGCGTTTGCATGCATGTTGATGGAAAGGCGTCGAGTCGCTAAGCAGCTGGCTGCCAGTGAGCACTGGCTGGCGGGTGAGCTTCGTTTGTGAGAAGCGTTGGAGGCACCGTGAGGCTTTAGTAGTAGGTAAATCTCCCTTACTTTTGAGCTAGTCATGGAACAAAGTTCTAAACGCTGGAGAGTCGTGATATTGCAGGAGCTTGGTAGTCATTTGCTGCTATGTGTTCTGGGCCGTTGGTTGCTAGGGCATTGTAAAGCTTGATTGCTGGAGAGGGCCTTCGTTTGTAGCTTGCAGAGTCGAGCGGCTGAGGCTATAGTAGCTAAGGGTAGGTCGATGGAGGCAAGGGGGAAGCTTGTTGGAAGCCTGAGTCGCCCTTGCTTGTAGATACAGTCGTTTGCTCATCAAGGAAGCCGTTTAGCTCTTTTCTATCAACAAACATAGAGATGTCTCTCTTTTTTCTTCCATGAAATTCTCTTTCAAGAAGATATCATGAACCTTAGTGCAAATGAATCTCTCTATGAACCTCTATCTCTCTCACGAGGAAATCTCTCTCATGGACTTCTCAGAAACTCTCGAAGGAGATGAACGGAAATATCTCACCAAATGAATGGATGGAATTCTCTCAATGCAAACCTTTCATCACCTGAATGAAAGAATGGTCACTTGCTCTCAATATCTCACATGAAGGATGGCGCCTCAGTAGCGAAAGGCAAAACCATGTTCTGATACCATGATAAAATATGAAGAGGGGAGAGGAGACGAGTGGAGATGAGGAGAGAGGACACCATCTAGAGAGCACACCACAAATGACTAACTGTACTCTAGATTTAGTTGAAAATGTAGAATATATACAAACTCTTTTAGGATTAGGGATAGGGTATCTAACCCTTTCCTTTATAACACTCTATTGGGTTAGTGCTCTGCACATATCTAACACATGATGTCGAGATGGTTTCTCAACAACCACAACAACTATGAGAGCGAGAGGATTGACCTCCAGGCCATGAAGGACCGACGAGTCGAGTTTTTATACCACTCCTCATGAGCCAGATGGGTGCAACAAGGAGAGAGAATGACCAAATAGTACTCCTAGACAGTTGGGCTATGTTCGATGGGGATGTAGCTTAATGGTTACACGATGCGCAAGGGCAAATACACATAGGCCCTTACGAGATTTTTGAGATGAACACATACTTATATTGCCTCTTGTTTCAAAATGAGGAGTCGTCTCTGTTAAAGCTATATATAGCTTGCCCTAACTTGAACTAGGTCTCACCTATATATGTGTAACTAGTGATCAATATGAATTAGTCTTTGGGAGTCTATTTGGTGTGTCTATCGTCTCTTCTTCTTCTCTCTCAACATGGTATCAGAGCTACAAAGGTCTTGCTATTGTATGCTCACTATAATGAAGAAAGACATGAAGTATTAGTTGTTGATTGGATTACATAGCGCTTTCAGTATCTCATCACTTATTTTCTCTTGTCAATTTTGACATGTCTAACTTGATGTGGTTTTTTGAGGGTTTTTTGGTGCGAATTTAAGAAAGTTATCGATGGCAAATGAATCATAGATCATTTGCAAAGCATAGCTCTCATCGTGCTCTTCGTTTTGAGCAATTAAACGCCCTAATCAGACTTCAGAGCGAAAAGTTATGTCAGTTTTCGTGCTGACTACTTTTTTCTTGGTTTTGTGATCGACACGCTCGTACTACTTTTTGCCAACAATCTTGTGGCTTCGTGATAAACATATTGGTTTCGTGATTGGCACGATCGTAGTGCTTTTTGCCAAAAATATCTGTGTTTCGTGATCGACAAGTTCTGCTTTTCTCCAAAAATATCGTGGTTTCGTGATCAATAAGCTCAAAGCGCTTTCTTGGCATGTATGCTATTTCTAGTATACTCCCATCTCATGTTCTATCCTCTTTTTTTTGGGCATATCTCGAGTTCTATATTTTCAAAGCGACCATTGTATTCTCGATCATTGACGTGAGCGCTAACAAATGTATTCTCCTGAAGTATGACATTTGGCAACGTCTATAATCGTCAACGGCTTTCCTTCTGGCCAATGATATGTTTCTCTGTTTCAAGGACAAGGTTTTCCTGGTTGGAAAGTGAAGATGTTATTGATACTCGAAGGTGATAATCTTTTAGATATTGTTCTTGGTGATCTCATTTGTCCATCTCAACCTATTGATGCAACTGCGAATCGTGCTCTTGTGACTCAAGGCCCTCTCTTTGAGCAATGGAGATCTGACTCTAGTGATTGGCATTCTCGTGATAAAGCAGCTGAGTCGGTATATTTTATCTGCTCTACATGATTCTCTTATGCTGGATGTATTTGCCCTTCCTTCTTCTCATGCAATATGGGAATATCTCGTTGCTACTTTTGAGAAGAAATATGTCACAAAGATTCTTTATCTTCGTAATCTTTTGAGCACTCTGTACAAAGTTGGAGCTCCTATGATAACTCATATTGACTCATTCAAGAATATCGTCAATCAACTTGCTACTGCTGGTGCACCTATTTCACAAAATCAATTGGTGACCTATCTTATTGACACAGTCTAGGATCCATTATTTGATAATATTGTTACCATCCTTTCCAACAAAAACGAGATTGATTTTGATCAAACATGTATTTCTTTGATTGAGTACGCTCAACGACGTGAGCATCGTAAAGACCCTCAAGAGTCTGTCATGATAACAATGGATGATGCAGATTCAGAGACAGCTTGTGTTGCTCGCAAGCATCCTTTCTCCAAATATGGACGTGGTGGTTATGGACGTGGTGTATAGAGTTGGTAATTCTTCTCGTCTCAAATATTCTGAGAAACATTGTTCTTATTGTGATAAGCATGGTCATGTTATCTCTGATTGTTGGGCTCGGCAATATGATGAGGGACATGGTGTTACCACTAAGCAACCTCGCTTATCCAATAATTCTCCTTGCGAATATTATGGCAGAAATCATCCGTCCTTTCGGTGTTAGAAGAGGCGTTATGATCGCGAACGTACTCAAGCATATGCTTCTCAACAACAAGATGCCCATATGCATCAAGAGGCAAATCATATCTATTCTGATGTCTCTCCAGAAAGGATACTTCATGTTCGAGATGGTTCTACTTTTATTGTTGATTCTAGTGCTACTAGTAATATGATATATCAATCTCAATGGTTACATAATTATCATGCTCTTCGTCACAAGAAATTGGTTTATCTTGCTGATGACACTACTTGTCAAGTCATGGGTGTTGGTGATTTATATCTTGGCACTTTTTCTTCAACAAGAGTCTTGCGAGGCATTCTCCATGTTCCAGATCTTCATAGAAATCTTCTTTCTATTGCACAACTTGTTGATCTTGGTCTCTTTACGAAAAAAGCTAGATCTTCCTGGCAAAAAGGTCATATTCATTGGATATTCTCCGAATTCTAAAGGTTACAAATTCTATAATCCCTCTTCTAAGAAGGTGATAATCAATCGTGATGCCATATTCAATGAGCAGTTAATGGGAGGGACATGGTCTACTGAGGATGTAGAGGACACTGAGTCCTTACTTTCTGCCTTTCCTTTTCTATTGGTAATGATTCCACTTATGATGTCATTACTACTCATTCATCTGATGGCATCACTGCTTCTCCATTCATAGAGCAATGTATTGACAATCTTGATTCACATCCTGCACATATACAGGCCTCTGATGATAGTGTTGATATTTATGTTGATCTGCCTATTGATTTTGAACATGGTTCTACTCATGATTGTGTTGATGACTTTGAAATCATCGATCATGCAATGGTTGCTCATGAAGACCCTACTACTTATACAAAAGCTATCTCTTCTATACAAAAGAGTCAATGCCAAGAGGCAATGGAAGCTGAATATGATTCTTTGATCTCTAAAGGTACATGGGTTCTTACTAAACTACCTCCTGGTCGCACTCCTATCAAATGTAAGTGGGTTTATAAAACCAAAACCAAAGCTGATGGTTCCTTTGACAAGTTTAAAGCTCGTCTAGTTGCAAAAGGATACTCACAAATTGCAGGATTTGAACTGATGACTTTTGATTGTCATGATACTTTTTCACCCGTTGTTGGTAGCACTTGTTCGTAGCACGTGTTTGGGTACTCTTAGCTTTTGCTACTTAATTTGATTTGGAGATTCATCAAATGGATGTGAAAACTGCTTTTCTTAATGGAGATCTTCAAGAGGAGATTTATATGGAGCAACCAGAAGGGTTCATACTTCCCGGTCAAGACCATCTTGTTTGTCGCCTTCATTGTGCTCTTTATGGTCTAAAACAAGCTTCCCGTTCTTGGTACATGAAAATTGATCAGTTTCTTAGCTAAGGTCTTGAGTTTGCGGTTGAGCCCCATCTTTTGGCATTATTCACAACATGTAGACTGGATTCGTTCACAAGCATAACATGTTGGACAACATTTTCACCTTTTGAGGCAATGGATTGGGCTCGGGAGACCCTCTAGCTATCCTTCTCTTAGATTTGAGAAGGAATACGACAAGATGGAGTGGTCTTTCCTAGAGGGAACTATGCTTGGATTTGGATTTTTAGATTGATAGGTGAAAGAGGTCTTAGCTCTTTATGCAAGGAGATCTAGTTAGGTCCTTATCGGTGGCCACATGAGATAGGCTTTTTCTCTTTCTCGATTGGTATGATACGGTTTCCCTCGTGCCCCCTTCCTTTTCCTTTTCATAGCTGAGGCACGTAATTATTTTTTGCGCTCTTAGGCCAAAGGCCTAACCGAGATGAGGCTTCCAATTCGGCAAGAGGAGGAGCTGTTGGATTCAAAGTTCAAAGATGACTGGACCTCTATGCGGAGGGACTAGCCAGCAGCAGCGAGGGAGCCTTCGTTATTTGTTGTGAGGCCTTTGAGGCCCGGATCAATGGGACCAAATCTATTGGCTTCTTCATGGGGATAGAGGAGTTCCAAGAGGTCCAAGACTAGGGGGCACCTTTGGCTTTCATTGGATGGTGATGGGTTGTAATGGCAATGACACATCTGATAGTAGTAATCTTGGAAGTGGGAGCAAAGGTCTCCTCAAAGTCAATGCCTTGTTGTTGGGCATACCCTTTTGCAACAAGACGGTCTATGCTGCCATCAGATTTCCTTTTTAATTTGTAGACCCACCAAGCATGCTTGCTAGGAGGTAGATCTACTAATTCCCATGTGTCATTTTTGGCAATAGATTGTAGCTTAGCTCTCATTGCATCCATCTAGCCTTTGTTGTCAAAAGCATCTTTATGGCACAAAGGCTCTTCATTGCAACATTATAAAAAATTTGGACTCAAAAAGGGCCCTGTAAGGGAGCCCTTGGACTGGTGACATGGAAGAATAAACCCAATAGAATATTGGCTAGTGGAGGGCAATAGAATATTGGAAGTGGCTTGACTTCTCTATTTCTTTATTCAATGGCCCAAACAATGAGGTGGAGCACCCACTTGCTACCTCAACTCTCCCATCACGTTTTTTAACTATAACCAAACTGAGAAACCTAGTTTCTCAACCAAACTTGAACCATTTGACCTGAAACCAAACCCTCCCATCCAACTATCACATTCCTTTCATCCTCTCTCATTTCTCTTGCTTCCCCCTCATTTTTGAGCACCATTTCGAATTTTTCTTTGCTCCAGTCCTCTTTTCAAATTTCCTGCTGGCTCTTGAGCGGGAAGCTTCTTTCTCTATTCTCCCTCTCATGGGATGGACTCTCATGCCAAAATCTTGTCACTTCTCTTCTCTACCTACATTTCCCTCCCATTTCACTCTCATTCTTTCAAAACATTCAAGATTTTTGAATGAGATTCAACTTGCCTTCTTCTTTCTCTATTGTGGGCGCTTCTCCTTCAAATCTCACCACTTCCTCTCTCATCTGAGATTCTCCCATGATCTAAAATCATTTCATTTAGGAAGACAAGGCAATCAATGTTTTGAGCGAGCCACGAATGATGCAAGGTGGTTGGAGCTTAGAAGGAGCTACTGGATGAGATTCTTTGAGAAAGGATCAAAGAAGATTGACTTTCAAGCATTGCAATTGCTGATGCATGAGAATCAATCTTTCTTTTGTCCATCTCTCAATACTAGTTACTTTCCCTAGTGCAATTTCTAAGGGTGCATTATTTCGAACCATTTGTGAAGGTTTGGGGTCCATCCAGATAGCTTGTATGGAGGTTCAGATGAGATATTCTTTGGAACAATGCAACACAGTGATTATGAACGAGATTTGTTTGTTAATGACGTAACTTTGAAGAGACACTTAGTTCATAGTTCATTTTGTGTAGTTGTGTTGTTTTGTTTTATTTCATGGTTTGAAAACGTTGAAAATTTTGTTTGTTTTGTAAGAAATTCCATGAGAAATGAGTCTTTTTCACCATTGCTATCAATGGTTTTCTATAGAATATTACTTGAATTAGTTTTCTGATGTTTGGGAGCATATAATTTGTTTTGAAGCAAGAACCATCAACTTCATCAATCCTGGATCAAGGAGAGCAAACATGGGCCCTAATAGAACCGTAACTATAATCTTCAACCCCAATCTAAGATTTCGCATGCAATTGGGGTTTTCATTTTTGCTTGGTTTGATACTTTTCTGAAACATGTCATGTTTGTATATTATTTATTGATGTCAATGTTATATTATATTAGGTGGAAAGTGCATGAAATCATGCAAGCCGCTTGGAATTTAAAAAAGGTGGATATCCATTTTCAAATAGATGCAGAGAATGCACCATTTTTGAAGAGGAATGAATCCTCCTTAGCAAGTGAAAGTGATTTAGTAGCTCTTCGAAATCAAGGAAAAGCACATGTGGATTTGTGGTTAGAAGGGAAAATATATCCAATAGATCCACAAACTTGTCAGACTCCTCAATTCCATGGATTGACTAGCTTAATAAAGTTCCTATGTAAGGGTGAGTCTTGGTTTGTTAGGATATTGTCGAAGGTTGATTGGTCATGGAGCAAGTAGCCTTCACAACCAATATCAATCTTTGCTTGATGAAAGAGACAAAAGGATCGCAATGTTGGAGGCTTGGAATCAACATTTTGTATCATCTATGCAAGCTACAAGTATTCAAATGTCTGCATATGATGGCATAGAAAAGAAAAATCAAGAATTACATGTAAAGGTTCAAACATTAGATGCTCAATTGGGAGAGAGCACTTACAGATGCAAAACACAGCTCTGAAGGATGAGATCAAGAAGTTAGAAAAAACATTATCATTCATGAAGGATACTCCAATGGGTCCAAGACTACGTAAGGGGAAATTGCATCCAATGGATGAAATATCCAAGAAAAGCGGCCACTAGAAGCGTCGAGTGAGAGCTTGTAGGAGTGTTTTAGAACTCGTGTCTATCCATGATGAACACTATGGTGCTATGGGTGAAGTGTTTACAAAAAAAATGTTGGAGTCCGTTATACAACATCCAAATTCAAAAGTCTAAAATCAGAGATAACATCTGAGTCAATGAACAAAGTTGTGGAGCATTTCAATGCAACTAGTGCTGCACAAGGAGTTTGTGATATTGCAGGGATATCTACAAGGGCATATCGGCTCATATTTAAGAGCTTAAAAATAGCATGTCTTTCTGTGGGAGCAAAAATTAAAGCCCCGCTTCCTAAACTAACTAATGTTGATAAGGCCAGGCATGCACTCAATTTGGGCGTACTTGATTTAGTCGGTGAGCCCCAGCATGTATATAGTACACTAACTTTAAAAACAAAGGCTGGAGAGACTAAAAATTTGGAATTGACAGTCAATAATAACTTTGTGATGGATGTTCGAAGAGTTCTGCAAGCCATGGTGAAGTTTTATGATATGCCTATGGAGGAATGCAATGGTACTCTGAAGATTGTACTAAAGCTTGATGAAAGTG
The DNA here is from genome assembly GCF_047967505.1 of Dipteris shenzhenensis. Taxonomy (NCBI): domain Eukaryota; kingdom Viridiplantae; phylum Streptophyta; class Polypodiopsida; order Gleicheniales; family Dipteridaceae; genus Dipteris; species Dipteris shenzhenensis. Next base: position 18,918,331 of record NC_141627.1, read on the forward strand.
AGGTGGTCAAAGGTCAAAAATTAGAAAGAGTTAGTTTGACAATGATGAATAGAATACTGGACCTTGAAGTTGAGCTTGATGATGCAAGACAGTTCAGTGTGCAATTAGAATAGGAAATTTGGTGGTTGGCTGCCTTTGAGGTATGATGGAAATTTGTATTTTAATGCAATAATGCAAAAAGACTTAGAATATTTTGAAATAACATGTGAGTTTTTTTTACAGGTGCCGAAAGAGTCACATTCAATTTTGAAGTCATTTTTTGACCAAACCGATATCCCAAGTGTGATCAAAGGTCATAACAATGGTGAGCTACTTGAAGTTGAGGGCTATGGATCCTACCGTGTAGAATGGCCTTTAGCTGCTAACCTCAAGACTATTAAATGTATGTTTAATGTGGCACATGGAGCAAATACAAGCCATCCTTGTCCATTGTGCATGCAAATGAGAGTACCTACAAAGGGTGGTAAAAAGAATCAAAAGCAATGGGCCTCTAAACTTGCAGAGATAGATCAAACTAAGGCACCAGATAGGGATGCTCCAAGGAAAGATCCATCATGGAGCCCAATTCTTGAAATTCCTCTTGAGTGAGTATACATTTGTGCACTTCATGCTATTGTGAGAATAATTGAAAAGTTGGTGCATCTATACATCATTGATGCATATAACTTGAAGCCCCAACAAGAGAGTGAGAGGATGATTGCAAAAATTGAAAAGGTTCTTTCAAATATGGGACTACACTCTGGGCAAGTAAAGATTACAAAAGATGAGAAAAGATCTAGAAAAACAGGCAATGTTCCTTGTAAGCCAAAAGCTTGGATGGTGTCAAGGCTTTAAAATTTCTTTCTGCAAAGAAGAAGAATGACAAGCTCAAACATGCTAATGAGTTTGATGTATGGAGAAAGTTACACAATGCCTGTTCTGAACGAGGGGGGAAGGGACAAAAAAGACTGGAAAAGGCACGAGTGTGGTTAGCTCTTGATAGCTTGGTACCTTTACTACTACAAAAGAAAAGATTCAAAGAAGATGATGCACAGTGTTTCATCAATGCTGTGAATGACTTTAGCCTGCGGAATATGGAGATAGCTTGGGGAAAGAATGATTTCACATAGTACATGGTAATCTCTAACTTGGACATTGAGATGTGCGTATTGAATGGTCCTATATTTACTTATTTGTTTTTCTATTTGGCTGCACATATTATATGCTCATGCACCATACATGGCATGGAATTATAGCATCGGAGTGTGGTCCACTCAGGGCATGGAAAGATCACATTGGCAAGCACGTTGTGCATATAATAGAATGACCCAACATGGGGGTGGTAGAACTAAGTCAAGCCCAATGGTTCAATTGGTTCAATGGTGGTACAGGCATATTGAAATAAGAGCAACTGCAACACTAGCATTCAAAGAGTCCTTAGTGTCCCATGCAGTGCAAGATGTTAACACAGAACATCAACAATGAATATACAACTCATCGAATGCAAGATAGAATCATGCAAGGTGGCATGCAACCCATCATAGACAAGGGTGCATATGGGTGGAGACTGATGAAAATGATGGTGTAGACTCTTCCAATGTGGATGCCCATGCATAAGTTTCAAAATTTCTTTGTAATTTTAGTTATGTGATTTGCAGTAAAGCCAGCATATAATGGACATGAGTTGTAGTATAAATGAGAAATTTTGTGTTATGGGATGTTAATTATAAGTATTTAGCTCAAGGTTGCACTAATTTTACTTTTTTTAGGGTTTTTATTGAAACAAGTATTTTTTTTAAATTAGGGTTTTTGTCCCTATATAAGAGAATGCGCCCTCATTTTCATTTCATTGTTTAAAGAGCTCTCCACTCCCACACCACCTCCCACTTGCCCTTGAGATTTCCACCCTATCTCTCGCACCCTCACCCTTTCTCTTACACACTCTCTCCATCCCCCATGGCCAGGCCCAAGATCAAGGCACCAGGGAGACTAGCACAGCCAGACCCACCTGACAACTCAGAGATAGAGAGTGATAGCACCCCCCCCCTCTCCCCCCGATGATCCCCATCAAAGGGAGAAACTACCAATCCAAAATCCAGACAGGGAGCAAGAGGGACATAGGAAGGCACAAGAGGAGGGATAGAGGAAGGCACAAGAAGCTCCTCTGATAGAGACGGATGACTCGGAGAGCACAGAGGAGGAGCATTTGAAAGAGGAACGATGAAGGACAGAGCAGAGGACCAAGGCAAGAACAAACAATCAGGGTCCACGCCAATGGGGGAGAGGTGCTCGAGCTCCAAGTGCAGGTCAAAGAGACCCTCAACATCTAGGAAGAGGCCCTCCACATCAAGGGCAAAGAGGCCCTCCTCCAGTGAGGTGGTACAGATTCAAGCCAAGGACAGTGGCACTCAGGAGATCAGAAAGTTTCAGAAGTCCATTGATCTGCTCATCCCAATGGCCGGCTTCGCAAGGGTGGTACACAAGGTCATGCAGAACCTCAACCTTAGCCCAATGTCTTGGTTTTACAGGCGCAGAGTTGTGGAGGCTCCCTGGCATATTTCTAGAGATGCCTTGCTTGCCCTGCAGCATGCATTTGAGGCCTACCTCTAGTAGACCTCATGGATGACACCCAGCTGGCTGCCATCCATAGGAAAAGGGTCATGGTGACCGCTGTAGACATGCAATTTATTGTACGTCTTAGGAAGCCCAAGGGCACTTAGGGATTTTGCATGCTCCACCTTGTACTCTACCTACGGGCATCTGTCTTGTACTCTACCTACGGGCATCTACCTTGTACTCTACCTATGAGCATCAATATAATAAAATGTCTTTTTTAGAAATGTCTTTGCGTGTGCAATCTTAAATTTATTTTCAATGTATTTGCAATCTATTAATTTACTTACATGCACTCTGAATGTATACAAAAGCAAAATGAAATAATAAACATCAAATCTTAATAGAACATGCAAAAGGAAATAATACTCAATTTTACTTAACATAAAAAAGGAAACAATGTTCTGTAAACGGGAAGAGAAAATAATTTGAAAATGGTATTCTTTATTTACATTGAGTAGTATCACAGAGATCATCAAAGCTTGAATGCCTAAGCTACTCTAGTCTACGCTTCTTTCTGCTTGGCTCAGATCCCTTTTTTGCTTGTGCTAAAGCAGAGAGGGCTGCACAATTTCATTCTCTATAGCCTGGGGATTTGTAATGCCAGCTAGCCCTGCAATAGCTATAATACTATGAAGCGGACCGGATCATGTGTCCGAGAACAAAAATAAAGCTACACTACACCTAATCAGAACAACACGATCAGAAGTAGGACGGATGGGCCTCATCTTCACCATCCAATTGAGGACCTTGAACTTCATGATGTTCATCTTTCCATCTGGCGATAATTGTCAATGGAACACCAAAATGTGTTGAGCCACTCTGTTGATGTAGTGGCCGATCGATGCCATCCCCACTAGAAGACCCTCTGGTTCCACCCTTGCGTCCGGTATACTCATCAACCCATAAAATATCCTGCAACCAACATATTACATCAAAACCCAAAGATTATATAAATTAATAAAATATCATTTTTCAAGAATTAATAAGAATAAGGGTTTTTTCACATATAAAAATCATATCTTTAAGAAATCTAATTTGGGAGGCCACTGGGACCCTAGCAATCATGCCCATCATGATGTCGGATTTAGGGTGTCCAGGGGGGTTTTGGGCTTGAAAATGATGCACATGGTTGCTAGCGTGTCAGTGGCCTCCCAAATCTGATTTAGGGAATGAAAAATAAGATTGGATACTTGTCTCATCCCTATTTCTAACTTTGCGATTATCAAGTCTAAAATAATAGTCTTGGGGAGGGCTTGCTGTTGCCAACTACAATTCTTTCCTGATAAATCGCATGGTCCACTCCTCTTCCAATTCCAACTTTAGATCAGGATGTCCTTGCCAATAAATTGATACCTCGACAATAGGACTATGAGTCCCATCGTGCAGATCATCATCCATTGCTTCCCATTGAAGGTTCTTCCATCTAAACCTTCTATATGTGAAAGTCATGCAAAGATTTTGCCTTCCAAATAAATACCTACAAAATTTGGGATCTATTAATACACAGTATCCTAATCATTTTTTATACAAACAAGAATTGTAAGATTTGCTCACCGAAATGTCACATCTGAAGTGTTCAATTGACATTGTACTAAATCTTTGGCATGACATGTTCTTGTTGTCCATCCATTGTCAAATAGCTCAGATAGCCAGTCCATTTCTAAGCTCTTGCAAGTGTAAGTAATCTTTGTTTTCCTTAATTGCCTACAACTTGCAAAGAAATCAACAAAGCATGGAAATGGAAGAAACCAGCTCAACCTAGCATTTCTTCCACCAATAGTTGGCTTCATAGGATTTCTCACATCATTAAACATTCTATTTCTATATGATTCACTTATCTCCATGCTTGGAAGCGGCCATTCTGGACTATCAAAAGAGGGCAAGGGAAGAGATTCTAATCTACCATACTGTCCTTCTTCATCTGGCACAATGAAAATTGAGTCATAGAAGAAGATCCCATCCTTTTTTAATTCTGATATTGTGCGACCTTCATACTGAAGACTCCCGATCTCAACATGGAGGACATGCAACACCCCAGTTACGCATGCTGCAAGCTCCCACTCTTTGTAAGTAGATGGATATAAGTCTGAAAAACAAATACAAGGAATAAGACAGTAGTGTCAACGTCCCCAAGTAAATGCAAATACTCTAAAAAGCAAATGAAGTACTAGTACACTTTGAAAAACTTACAATTGGGCCTATGATATAGAAGTCTTGCATTCGAATGCACATATATGTTTGCATGGGTAAAGACATGCTGAATATATACCTATGTCATTGTGTTACTCCCAGGAGAAATTTCAAAATCTAAGATCCTTCCCTTCCAATGTTTGGAGATGTCCATTGCATCCTTCCGACCCAGTTTGTACCCATACTCATCCTTAACATTCCTCAATACAAGAAACTGTAAACTACTTCTGTATCTATCATTTTCTACTTCCATAGTTTCTGCCCCTATACCGTATGATTAAAATTAGCTCTTTCTACTTCCAAAGACCCTCCAAATTTATGTCTTCTATTCTCTCTTTCTCTATCCCTCTCTTTCTCTTTCTTTGCAAGTCTCTCTCTCTCTCTCTCTCTCTCTCTCTCTTTTAACTAAACCTCTCACAAAAACAACCAAAATATTATTACAAAAAACATAGAATACTTATCTCTCTCAGTCTGTCTTCCAAGGTACCCCTCACACAAACAAACATCAAATTTTTTTGAAATACTTAGTTACGATATGCTTTCTTCCTGCTCTGTTTCTCCACAAACAAAGAAAACATTATCAATATGATATCACTCTCTCTCTCCCTCCCAAAACTCTTTGGTTAGGATCTCTTTTTCTTCCTTCTTTCTCAAATACTTCTAAAACCTAGCAGTTTGAAATACAATCTCTGTCCCTCTCCCTCAATCATCTCCTGAACAAAAGAAAACATAGCAATTCAAAATATAATCTCTGTCTCTTTTTTCCCTTCCTCTATCTACCCCTCCTATACTAGCAAATAAGAAAACGACTATTTTTTATCTCTCTCCCTCACTCATCCCCTCAAACAGATAAAAAGCACAGTAGTTTTAAATATAATCTCTCTCTCTCTCTCTCTCTCTCTCTCTCTCTCTCTTCCTCTATCTATCCCTCCTATAACAATGAAGGGAAAAAAGTCAAAAATCATCTTGTAGTTTTATATATCATCTACCTCAATCTCTCCCTCTTCCCTATCTCTTGCAACAAACATATAGACAAAGTGTGATACAAAAACATATCTACTTAATAAAAACAAAACTTTCAAGATGAAATCACTTCATTACCTGGAAATATGTGTTCCTTCTTCTGGAGTTGACTCTATATACTCCAAAAAGGTAGAGAAAGAGCTGAAAATGATAGAACACTCGCTTTTCTTACTCCTTCCAAGCAGATTTAGGTCGCAACTTCAAGAGGTGACTCTCTATACTCCAAAAAGGTGAGGGAAGAACTGAAAATGAGAGCACCCGTTTTTCTCACTCCTTCCAAGTAGATTTAGGTTGCAACTTTGGTTTCTAAGAGAGAGTGAAATAAGTAGAGAATGAATGGAAGAGAAGAGGGATGAACAGAGCTTTGACAGAAGTTTCTCTGAGAGATTTTCGAATGTGGAAGAAAAACGTGAGCAAAGAGGAGAGAGAATGACTAAGCAAGAGTGGAAAGAATATATTTTGAAATGAGCTACTAGAAAGTGGTGGGAATGAATGTTTGAAACGTTTTGGAAGAGAGAGAATAGGGGGAGAGCTAGTTAGGAAGTCAAAGTTTTGGGCCAAATGGTTGAACCAAATGGGAAAACGTGAGCATAGTTTTAGCTAGGGGATAGTTTGCCCTGGGAGGAAAACAAGGAGGCCTGACATGGTTAGGGCAGGCCTATCAAAGATAATTTTTTATTGTGAACCACCAATGACGTTTTTTGGGGTATTTTGAAAAAAAACTGAAATTTCCCCTAGATTAAGGGAGCCTCTATTACAGAGAAGTCCACATGGCATAATCTCCTTCATGGATACCATATTTCCGAGCCTCTAATATTTTAGTAATTCTCCAAAGGGCCCCTTTTTGAGTCCAAAATTTTTGTAATGACTATAGCAAGGAGTGCAAACTCAAGAAAGTGACCATGCATCTATCTATTCCCTGCTATTGTCAGGGCAACAAGAGGTTGATTTCTTTTTGCTGTCCCTCAATGTGTCAAGAAGCCATATGGGAACTTGCCTTTGTTGTCTATTGATAGCTCTTTCTTCAATCACGGCATCATGAATATTGGGATCATTTTGTGCTAGAAGAAGAACTTGCAAATCAACATGGGGTGTTGGCTGATCATTGCTCGTTGGAGGGCCTGCAGGAGGCTCATGTTGTTGGTCAAAGTCCCCTCCTGAGAGGAGAAGAGGTAATGAAGAGTCAAAGGCATCAAACATGTCAACTTCCGTGGCTTTGCTTTGCAGTTCCACAAGAGGAGAAGTTGAATGTTCAGCAAAGATTACATCTCTACTACTGACAATAATTTTCCCAGTATTTGGTTGGTACAACCGATACCCTCTGCTCTCCTGGCAGTAACCAATGAATATGCATTTGATTGCCTTATCATCAAGCTTATGTCTCAGTTGAGATGGTACATGTACATATGCAAGAGACCCAAAAACTCTCATGTGTGAAAGTGAAGGCTTCGTGCCTTTCCATGCTTCATAAGGTGTAACAGTCCTCAATGCCCTTGTAGGTGATCTATTTAGCACATAGTTGGCACACAGCACTGCATCAAGACAAAATTTATTGGTCAAGGACTTGGCCTTAAGCATGCATCTCCATAGTGGACCTGTTCTTTCTTTTAGGAACAGGATTATGCTGAGGAGTGTAAGTAGTAGTGCATGAGTGAACAATGCCCCGGGGAGCAGATAGCAAGATACTTGGGATGCCAGGTGGGCATTGATATTTCAGCAAAGCAGCAGATCTCCCTAGGTTTAGAGAGTGTTCAATGCAAGATCCTATACTAGAGCATAGCGAAACACTCTCTAGCATGCAGAGATCTAGTGGCTAACAAAGTCCTTCTTGCCATAGCCTAGTACATAGCATTCTGCTGGTACTTTCCCTGCTAGCCTCGACCAAACCTTGTGCAAGCTCCAAATCAATGAGGAGCTCTTCCTCATGAGAGGGGCGTGTGAAAAGAGCCACCAATGAGATTGCTACCACTGACCACCTATATGTGGCATATTCTTGAGAAGCCCTCACTAGAGAAAGAGCTTCTAGGGCTCTGTGCCTTGGGTGAGACCACACCAAACTAGCTTGCTCTACACCTGGGGAGAGACTGCGCACAACTAGCTGTGCCCAAGAGGGCTCTGCTCTGCATCTCTAAGTCAATGATGCCTAGGCCTCCTCGATCTTGTGGCATGATCATCGTTTTGCCATGAAACTCTAGCTTTGATATTCTTTGTGCTATCCAAACCTACCCATAAGATGTTGCACATCTTGCACCTGATCCCCTAGGGCTCAACCATGCTGCAGGGGGGAGTTCGAGCATCAGCAACTTATTTCGCACCCAGAGATCCAAGATCAGGATGGTCTCATCCTTGGATAGTGGACTCACATCGGGCTAGGCACAATGGGTCAATGGCGGGTCAATGGCCAGCCAGCTCTTTTGGAAGTGGAGTAGGCTCCATGGAGAGGCAAAGGCACAGCTAGGAGCCATCCCTCATCTCCAAGAGGAGGGCAACGGATGAGGGATAGATGTAGCCATTCTTGAGTGGTGGTGGGAAGCACTTTAGACTTGAGCAATCAACAGGTGGCTAGGTTAGTTCTGTAGTACACGGGTGCCATTGTAGATTCAGGCATGGCGGTGACCGAGCCAACTTCAAAGTGGGGCCAGGAGAGCTTCTCTAGCCAGTGATTGAAGGAGACCCAAAGGTGGAAGGGAGCTTGGATAGTCGGCTGGTTGGGCAAGGAGTGTTCACTGACCCTCCTCACATCTTGGATCAGGATGCCCCCCAGTGGCACCTCTGGCTTTGGGGGGGCCAACCACTTCAGAAGGTCCAGTGGGATAGTGATCTGGGTCATCCAAAGTAGGCCACATATAGCAAGTGAAGGAGGTGGCCTTCTTCTCATAGACAACTCAAAGAGGCCAACGGCTTCAAATGGAGGCATCGGGGTGGACTCCCTTGATAGAGAGCCACTAGGTTAAGTAGTAGGTGCAACTAGATTCTAGATATGACTATGTCCAGTCCTATGGCTGGAGCAGATGTGGGTGGATGGGTGATGTCATCGTTGCACAAACTTTGGAGACAATCTTGCACTGCTTATTCTCCAAAGCTCAGAGGTGCTGATCGGTTCAGATTATGGCTTGGTCATTGCAAAGAAGCACCTGGCTAACAATAGGGAACAACGGCTTCCACATTACAAGGTCTCTCCAGCCCACAGGATACACGGATAGAGCATTCACAAGATTGACCTTTAGGAGGCACCCCTCCTCCCTGGCATCATCGTATCTCTTCTCGAGATGACTCGGTATGGGAGACATTAGCCAGCATCACGGCATGGAACATCTAGTTTACGCGATGAATCCTAGCTATGGTCGAGCAGCAAGTTCTACTTGCAGCCACTTTGGTCACCATCTGGTAGGATATCATCTACACCCTGCATGCCATTTTGGAGCGCAGAACATCGAATTCTAGAGTGATTGTCGAATTGTAGAGCGATTGTCAAAAGGTGAGAGCGTTCTATAAGGCTTGGCCTGCATGCATTTTTTATATTTTCATGCCATGAGGAATTCACTGGCTATATAGTCCTTCTCTCTAGCCATTAGGCTTTGCTCCACAGCTTCCTTAGGCAGTGACCTAGGTTCTTTGGAATAGGCTAGCCAGCTGTTCTTTTGTCATTTCCTTGGGTCAGCGCCTTAGGGATAGTTGACCTGTATGGTTGATTTTTTGAGCATTAATAGAAAGTTCCTTCTCTATAAAAAAATAGAAAGATGTTAGAGCAATGACTACAAGTGGTCAACTACAATCAACACTCTCTTCGTCACCCTTGTCCTCTCACAACTCAATTGTCGTACCTTACCCTTGCTTGTAGTTGTGGTAAACCATTATGCCAATATACAAGATATTAAAGCAATTAACCACTTTCGCAACCACAATGAACACTCTCTTCCTCACCCTTGCCCTCTCACAAGTAAATTGCAGTCCATCTTACCCATAAGCTTAATTGGATTCATTGGCATGCAACTGTCACTAACCATATACTAGATATTAGAGCAACCAACCACTTCCGCAATCAAAATGAACAGTCGCTTGTCACCCTTGTCCTCTCATGACTCCCACCTTATGCAAGTTACAAGAGCTATGGGCTACAATCTTGCAGGATGAAGAGTGCTTGCAACTCTCGCAAGACTTTTGTAGGCAAAAACTGATAGGAAATCGAAAATATTACTGAGAGTAATACTAATGCTACTATCTGTATTATTAGTGCCACCGACAGTATTGTTGTTATCAACTTATACGTTCCTTGAATATGATTGAAGGCCTTATTATCAACCTACTAGATCGCTACACGATGTCTAAATTTTAGAATTTTACTAGTGATGTTGGTTGCCCTATGGTCGACCTTAGACACATTGCCCATTTTGTCAGCATGAATACCTCATGGACTGCTTGGTCCAAAAATCCTTCTTCCTAACAAACTTCGCACTCGATTGCTATAGGGGAGATTTGGATGGTGATTTTAATATGTTTTTTACATTTTAACAAGATGAATTATGAAAATCATTCATAAGGCTTGCCCGAGATTAATAAAGAAGACGAATTCAATGTGTAGCATGGAAAAGATAGAAAGATGAGAGAGAGAGAGAGAGAGAGAGAGAGAGAGAGAGAGAGGGGGGGGGGGGGGGGGGGGAGGGGGGAAGAAACTAGAAAGTGAAACTTGGACTAATCATAAAAATTCATGCACACTCGTCCACCCTGCAGTAAAAGGAATTAATTTTGGGAAATCAAATTTTTGAATCTCAAGAGTGCGAAAAGTTGAGATTGAGAGAGAGAGAGAGAGAGAGAGAGAGAGAAGAAGAAGAAGAAGAAGAAGAAGAAAATAGAAAGTGAAACTTGGACTAATCATAAAAAGCCTTGCCGAGATCGATAAAGAAGATGAATTGGGTGCATAGCATGGAAAAGAGGGCGGAAAGATGAGAGAGAGATAGAGAGAGAGAGGGAGAGAGAGAGAGAGAGAGAGGAAAGAAAATAGAAAGTGAAACTTGGACTAATCTTAACAAGTTGAATACATTTAAGAGGCCTACCAGAGCATCTATCCAAATCACGTGATATTTTTTAGAACATTTTGAATGTTTCTCTAGCTCTTGATTATGCTTGTGCCTCTAGCCAGAAATGTATAGTTTATGCCTTAGACTTGGATAAAGCGTATGATAGAGTACGCTGGGATTTTATCATCTCAATGATGACCTGGTTGGGATTTGGGGAGAGATTCATTGGAACAATTTCTACGTTGTTTTCAAATGCTTTGGGTATATTGTTTCTAAATGGTGGTGTGGTTGGTACCTTTGCTCTGAAATGGTCTATCAGACAGGGATGTCCAATTGCATCGCTTCTGTTCACTATTAGCACAGTCCCATTGATGAATCTTTTCAAAAGAGCAGTTCAGGGAGATGTAGGGGGTAAGCTTGCCAGGAGGAAATCAATTGTCATCCTAGCTGTTTGCTCAGATGACATCATGGTCTTTATGCAAGAGAATGAGAAGGGAATGGTGTCTCTCAGGCAGATAATGGACACGTTCTGTTGTGCCTCGAAGTCTTCTTATAGCTGGCAGAAGTCTTATGCTTTGAGAACTTGTTTGGACCCACTCCTTGAGTGGGCCAAGGCGTTGCCAATCTCATGGATTCGTCGTGGTGAGGTGGTGAGATATCTGGGAGCACCCATTGGTCTGGGTGTATCAGTTAAGCAGAGATTTCTATGGTTTAAAGATAAGTTGGTGCGGGCCTCACTGATGTTGCTACTAAGAATGCGGCTCTGATAGGGAAGTGGCTTCCCAAATTGTTTTCTCGTTCTTTCCCATGGGTGGAGATTTTCGAATGGTTTATAGAGCACGGAAGGCAAGGTAGTTGGATCGGCTCCCATGGTATGAGAGGTTATTTTCTGACTTTCCAATTAGGATATCTGGGTCTGATATGGTTTCTGGGCTGGTAGAGGCTTGGAAATGTTGCATTGGTTTGATGGAGTGGAAAGGCTAGGGGGGATTATGAGGAGATGCAAGCCTCAGTGAAGGTATTTGGTGGGGCAAAGCAATAAATGCTGATGGTGTCCCCTTTGCAAGACTAAATTTATCATGTGCTCAAAATCTGTTCAGAAAAGGCATTTGTTCTTGGTCTAATTTGTGGGAGCAAGGTGCAAGGGAATTTTTAGAAGCATTTGGAAAGACTATAGAGTGGGTCAATAATGTTTCCTGTTGTGGAAGCCTTTGAGGGCAAAACTCATGAAGAGATTCGTGGTGAATCCGTTGTGCCCCCTTTGCAAGAAAGCGGTGGAGCATGTTTTGCATTTGTTGTGGCGGTGCCCGGCCACTAGGTTTTTGTGGCGATGCCCAACCACTAGGTCTTTGTGGTGTAAGATGGAGTTGGCCATAAGGAGAGCGTGTTTGATGTTGAGGTTTAGGTTGGGAGCTAACTGGAAACGAGGGGTTCTAGGTGATACTTCAGGTTTACCTTCCACACTTGTGGCTTGTTGCCAGTACATTAGAGCTACGGTGACAAACGCAGTTTGGTCAAGATTTGCTTTGGAAAGCTATCTCCTCAGGGACTTACAGATTTAGCTTTGTTGAGCTTTGCTGGACTATTGTAAGAGTACTCTGGTTGATTTTGCAAGTATCTCAAGCAAAAGAGATACACTGGTGGCTCAATCGTTGCAGGAGATTGCAGGGTTTTTACATATATAGTGCATGCCCTTGTGGTAGTTGGGAATGTCTTGCCATACTTAGCACAAGCCACGGGTGTTGACCCTTTTAGTTGGCCATTTTCCTTTGTAAGGGGATTTTATTTGGGAGTTTCCCCTCCCGTCTCTGCAATATAAGTCGGCTTTTTTGGTTATTTGAAGAAAAGAGGCTTGCCTGGGCAAATTGAAAGCTGAGAAGAAGCAGAGAGAGAGAGAGAGAGAGAGAGAGAGAGAGAGAGAGAGAGAGAGAGAGAGAAGGGGGAGGGGGGAGAAAATGATGGGGCCATATATGGAAATTTAGCTTCTTAGAGAAAACACCATCAATTAGGCCAATGCCCCATGGGTAGCCAAAAAGACATGTACACGTGGGGGGGGAGGGAAGAGAGAGAGAGAGAGAGAGAGAGAGAGAGAGAGAGAGAGAGAGAGAGATTTGAGGAAAGAAAATAGAAAGTGACTTGGACTTAAAAAGCCATGCACACACTTGTAAAAGAAATTAATTTTCAAAAATCAAAATTCTGAATTTCGCTTTTTAAGTGAAAACTCCAATAAGACAAAGGGGGCAGGCGTGAGATTATTTTTAGTGACTATGTGTGTATGCATTTATGTATCTATCTATTGATCGATCTATCTATCTAGCCTTCCATCCATCTATCTATCTATCTTTAACCTATTAACCACGGACACCAAAAAAAAGGGAGAGGACAGCTTGGAGGAGAAGAGCCTACCACGTGTCACAAAGAAGGAGCTCCTGGATGGAGGCTTGGAGGGGGGAGGAGGTGGAAAGACAAGAGGGAGGCTTTGGGGAGGAGGTGGAAAGACAAGAGACACCTTTAGGGGCAAGGAGGAGATAGAAGGTCAATGGAATGGAGGAGATGGAAGGTCACCTTCGGGAGGAAGGAGGAGATGGAAGGTCTCAGAGCCATGGGGTCTCAGAGCCATGGGCTAAGACTTAGCCAAAATTTAAGAATCAAAGATCCACCTTCAGATGGGGAGTCGTTGAGGATGGTTATGCATCTTTGCAAGTGCAAAGCACGAGTTCAGTACTCGTTATCTATAAAGGAGGCAAGCCAAAAAATTGAGAAGTGACTGTGTGTATGTATCTATGTATCTATCTATCGATCTATCTATCTAGCCTTCCATCCGTCTATCTATCTAGCCCTCCATCCACCTATCTATCTATATGCATCCATCCATCCGTCTATCTATCCATCGATATATCTTCCTATCTATCGTCCAACCAACTATCGCTACATGTTTCTGAACTCATGTTGGCTTCGTAAATTCAGTACACAAACGCTAGAAAACCTCCCTCTGGCCGTCTGATTCTAGATGGCAACTGTTGATCTTCAATTGCATGACCAAGACATCGACCATCATACCAATCTTTCTATGAATAAGAGAGCGGCTTCCCAAACCAGACGGTCCCTTTGTTCACGAGCTTCCCAATCCAAATGTCTTAGTATTCCTTGTAAGTTGTCTTCACAAAGCTTCTAAAAGATGATATTGACTAAACCCCTTGGGTTTTGGGAGACTTGCATCTGCATGATCAAGGAAGTTGCTGCTGCTGTAAGGTCAAAGAGCGCTGGAGAAGACTCGACTTGTTCTAAAGTGTCCATGGATCGTCCAGATTGCAGTACCACTAAACGCCTTTGGGCTTGATTTGGAGCCTTCCAAGTACTCTAGAAGAAAGCAAGCGAAGGCCCCGAGTTATGGCAGCTGGCTGTTCTTGGCTCTTGCAGGAAGCTCAGGCTAGGCCAGTCAACTGCAGCATTAAATTCTGTGGAGTTGGGTCTGCCACATGGATGCTGAAGCGGCCAACGATTTAGGAGACCATCTGTTCTTGTTCCACGCGGCCCCCTGCTGCTACCGACAGTCGGATGCCATAGGTGCAAGGTAACCCACGACAAATTCTGCCTACAGAGTTTACAGACTAGTGCACCATCCACGTATCATGGATGCCCATGTCCAGCCCACGGCCCAGTTGCATTCAATGCACAGACGGGCACGGTTGGCCGGCTCTAGTCTGTAAACACCGTTAAGTATAAATTGTGCACACTTCTCTCCTGTTCATTCACTTTCTGATTATGTATTTATGTTCAGTTCTACATCTTGTTTGAAGTTAAGCCCTGCTAATTTGGTTCTTGTTTTCACTCTTATGTTTGTAACACTCATGCCGTGGAAGTCCTCCTTGTGTATGGTCAGTTATGTCATCCTGCAGCATATATTTAGCCTTGAACCTATCCTTAGATGTTAAGTATGGGTGGGTCACTTGAATTAAGCAGGTGTATCCATCGTATAGGTGGAGATACGCTATGCTCAGGTCCTAGAAGTAAAGCTTCTCTCATTGACACGGGGAACTTCCACTGTGCAGTGACAACTTAAGCCCTCGAAAAATAAGCTATGTATTTAGAGGACGCTAAGGATTTGCGCACCTCACTAATCTCGCTCTGAAAGAATGAGGTAAGCACTTTAAAATCTGATGTCTTAGTTTGTGAATCTTTAAACCATGGTTTATTTTTATCATGCCAAAAATTATCCTCTCCCCAAACTCAGACTTTGCTGGATTCTTTCTGCATCAGAAAGATGAGCATACTGCAGACCACTGCAATCTTCAAACTTGGAATACTGCACATGCCTAAGCGACAAACATGTATGTGCTCTTCCAGCCTCTCACCTAGGAAGTACATTCGCATGGATTATCTTCTAATTCTCAATTACATTCAGATTTCTGCTTCTCATGTGCAAGATGTATTGTTTATAAGAATATCATGTCAATGGATTTTGCAAGACCTCTGGCATTATATTTACTCTAAACCAACCTGTAAGCCATACCTTGGATGGTATAAATCTTACTACACTCTCCTGATATAGGGGCTCCTAACTTGTTCTACACACACAAGATGATTGGCAAGAACCTACTGCGTGCATCTGCAATCATATATATCTTTCTCTGAGCCTTTCATTTATGCTGTGAATGGATTCCATGTGCAATCTGGTACTACTGTTCAGCGTTCTTGCACCTAATCACTTATTAATATATGCAGCACCTCAGACATCCGCCAGATCTGCAGAATTGTGTATGAGGACATCCACAGAACAATACTTGTGCACCCATACCTTGGAAAGTACACGCTCGTCGTTACTGCAGCATGATGTGAAGCAATAATTATGAGATGACTGGAATTTATCAATATACAAGACTTCAACAATTGTTTCTTGTACATAAGCAACAAGGTATGCTTTTTATAACTTGTCATAATAGCATTAAATCGTGTATGCAACAAATGAACCCACCTCTTCGGTCTCAAATGTCACAAAAAACCAGCTGAAAAGAAACTGGTGAATCTCAAGCAGCTAAAACTCTGGCAAAAACAATCAAAACTGCCAATAGACTTCATTCATACCTTAAACAAACACATTTGCATGCTGAGGCAGATGTTTGCAAGTTGCAAAGAACACATTGCAAACCCAGTGTTTTTACCCAGCAAAGTCACCATTTTTCGGAAGATTTGCACCACAAGCAGACACTTCTGGATCTCTATGATGCCCATGCATGCTCAGCCTTCAAGCATTGTCTGTTCTTCCAGCCTGTTTGAAACGTTCTACCTGGTCCTTTAAGCAAACGTTTGCACCCAGCCAAAGTTTACTACTAACTACTTCTGAGTCAAAAAAAGTGACTACTTAACTTCCTTGAGAGGTTAAAACTTGAGTCTGCAAATGCAAAATTGGACACTCGGAAACAGTGTATGTAACATCTCATGGACTAACAAATTGTGCATCACTTTTAACATCCCTCGCACGCAAAACACGCATTTACTTTCTAGTGCATGTCTACAATTATAGTATTCACTTAATGTCCAGAATTGAGACATTTGTCAGCATGTGTTTATTACGATAAAATAGAACCCTTGTGAACCCAGCGTACCTTTACATCTCATCGCAATTGCAAGCTAGAAGCACGGTAGCCAAAGATAAACCATAAAGGTGGCATTCACTGAAATCCATCCTTTGGATGTGCCTCAGGCATCAATCAATCAATCTGGTGAAAGAATGGATAATACAACGTATGCAGAAAACTCTAAGAACACGCCAAAGAGAAACTTGCCAAACAAAAGATATGCACAGCACCTAATTGAGCAAGGTCGTGCCATGGTATAGGTCATGGCTTTGTCCGACACTCTGTAACCTTGCTCTTATGAAGGAAGCCAGCTCAAGTGAAGCTTATCCACAATTATGCTCCAAACAATGAACCATTCTGGCCCCCAACCCGCTGATATGGGAGTGTAGATATTTCATGCAAAGCTCAAATCCAGGATCCCATGATAGTTGCTGCATGGAAATAGAAAGGCAGCCGCCACCAAGCTAGCTCCCAAATTGAATAGACACTCAAGTGCCATCAAACAAATGGGATCAAATCACCGTTCACAGGAAACCCTCACACTTCCATACGACATTGAAAGGATGCTCTTCCAGGATGACAAATAGAAGTGACCTGAGAAGAAAGCCATGTTTAAACGACGTAGTCGTTCTCTAATGTTGGCTGTGTCCGTGTGCTTCCAGCTGCAGGGGCTCTAGAATTTCGAATTGAAGCTGTCTGCAGTATCTCCCCATGATCCGCCTCGTACTCCATTCTTGCATACTTTGCACTCTTAATCTGTTTAGCTATGCCCACCGACAGAAGGCTCAGGAAGGCCAATAATGCCAAACCTCCAATTACCGAACCGACGGCAATTTTCGCAGTATTAGAGCTCTTGTTAGACTGCAACTTCGGAGAAATGATGGGAGAAAACAATGGCGAAGGCACCAGGAAATTGACCGAACGATTCGACACAAGCGCGAACGTCCCCAGCTGGCTTGTCGTGCAGGCATCTTGCACCAAGGGACTATAATTCACGGCGATAGAGTTGTCATCAAAGGATGCGCAAGATAAATTCGAGTAGCCGGATGAAAGAGGTTGTAACTGAGCTGAAATGGAAGTAGTAGTCGCAACAATTCTCAACTTTTCAGGCTGCTGTGTACTGTTGATGTTTGAAGCATCATAGGCGAGGACGGAGACGACAGGCGAAGCCAGGGAACGTCCCTCGGGCAAGTTTCCAAACAAGGAAGCATTGCTGAGCTTCGCGTAGACGAGCAAAATCCTCTGCGGAGTTGGGTTCACTTGGCAACCTCCGGGAATCGAGAACTCGTTGATGAGAACTCCATACTTTCTGAAACTCCCGACTCGCAAACGGATGGCCTGGAATGTATTCGAGCCGCTGGAAACCCCTGCGTCCGGAACGGAAACATTGTAGAGCTTCCCGGTCTTGTGATGGCCGAATTGCTGGAAAGCGGCGAGCTGGATTTCTCGTTCGAGTTGCTGTCGGTTGAGCAAATCGGAAGTGGAAATCCGTGTGGAGGAGGAGAGATCAGAGCTGCGGATGATCTCCATGTGCAATCGCGAAGCTTCAGCAGACGCGAAATCGAGGACGCCAAGAACGAGCAACGCCAACAGAAGTGTCTGCAGGTTCGCTGAGCTCCTCGTTCCCAAAAGACACAACTGCATCCGCCCCAATCTGCTCCTTCCAATGCCTGCTTCTTCCCCTCCCTCGTGATTCCTGCCGATCTTGCTTAGCCTTGCTTTGATATCCGCCTGCTCCAGTAACAATCTGTGATCCTCTCCCATCTGCACCAAATCTTCGTCACCACAAACGGCATATTTCAATCCTGGAAATGCGTTCCTCGCACCGTAACCAGCTGCAACCCGCCTCCTCTCATCCTGCTGATGACATGATTGAAGCACATCTAGATCCTACAACTCCCAACGATGGCCGCTGCCAATCTTAGACGCATGTCCTCGCATCACGCTTCGACTCGACGTCCTGTAGCACTGCAATCTGTCAGCGGGTTGCATCGAGTGGACTTGCCCCCCAGCACAAACTGCCACTGATAGAAACAGAAGGCGTCCGCGGCTCACGACATGGAACTCAACAGTTTGGGATAAGGAGCATTCAGCAAAGCTTGCTGGATTCAATGTGCTAGAGGCCTACACACCCCCCCCCCCCCCCAATCCGGAGCTGCCGCTACTACTGCCGTTGTTTTACTTACTCCACTTCACCTCTCCTGCAACATCGCCGGGCAAGCAAGCTGCGTGCCGTAGAGGCGTCAACCTGATCTGGAAGCGGCAGGAGCCAGAGGAGCAGGGGCATCGCAAAGCTGCGCGAAATCGCCAGGGGAAACAGTGGCGAGTTAAAAAAGAGAGGGAAAGGGGGAGGGAAAGAAAAGACAGGGTGGCAAGCGAAGCTAGGCTGGCGGATGGAGACCGAAGATGCGAGCTTTTTGTCGAAGCTCTCTGGCTATGGCGGATCCAACACGGGGCGAGCAAGCTCGGAAGCCAAAACCGCTGCTTTCGGAAGAGGGTGAGGAAGAAACAACAGCTCGAGGGGCAGCTATGGCGGATCCATTGAGAGTGGTGGCGATGGCGGAAAGCAGGGCTGTGTTTAAGCTCTGGCTATGGCGGATTGGATGAGAGGGAGAAGGTGATTGGTTCGGCAAAGAACGCCAGAAAGGGACGAAATTTTCTGCTGAAGCTACGGCTATGGCGGACGGCACAGAGTCGAAGCGGGTGATCTATGGACGGCTATGGCGGATTCTACAGAGGAGAGCTCGGAGGTCTGGCTATGGCGGATTGTACAGAAGCTCTTGGCTATGGCGGATGGGAGAGACGACGTCTCGCTCTTCTTTTTAGAGAGAGAAGTCGCAGAATGCCCAAAACTGCTCATCCCCGAAGAGAGAGAAAACCCCCCCCCCCGGCGAAGAGAGAGAACATTCACCTGCTTTCTAGAGAGAGAAACCCCTTTTTTTTCCCTTTTCTTTTTTTTCATTAATTGCCCTTCTTTATTTTTTATTAACCGCTCCCCTAAATTATGCAACCGTAATCGTCATTATCATCCTTGCAAGGTTCATAAAAGTGAAGTGGGTTCAACGATATTCAGATGGTGAAAGCTGATTCGACATTCGAGCGCACAGATTTGGATCAGACAGGATGGGCATCCACCGGACATGTAACTCGTCCGATAGTGGTCTTCACCTCATGCAACACCCTAGAGGGAGGATGGCATCCAACTGATCTGAACCCAGCCCCTAAAGGAGCAAGAGCTCGCAAGAGGGAGAGATCTCAAGGGGAGGGAGATGGAAGGGAATGCTAAGCCAAGGAGATGGAAGGAGCTACACAAGGCAAGAGAGTGTTTTGAGAGGAGAGGCTTAATTATTTGCATTCCAGGAGGGGTCATTAATCAGGGTGCAACTTAGAAGATCTAAGTCGAGAAATGTAATTCTTGATTTCTTGTTCGATGGGAATACATAATAAGCAACATCACCCTTCCCCCCTTTTGTGTGAAGATACCCAATCACATTCAATCCAGTTACGACATGCAGTATGCAATGGACCAAATACACTAGAGGAGCCAAGTACGATAGATGAGCCAGCCTGTAGTGCACCTTCATGTTATCTTTTGAGAGGAGACCTTGGATGTAGCAAAGGATGAAAATACAATGCTCCAACATATCACTTTTTTATGTTTATTGAGACTAGTTATGTGGAACATTTTTTACCATTCAGAGTACTCCACATCATTATTTTTGCATTCTACATTGAAAGATCTCTCACTACTTGGACCGTAGAGTAGAGGAGCCAACCTGTAGTGCATCAGGCCTTGGTTGTAGCAAAGGATGAGGAATTTTTGAGATGTTAAGACACAAACTAAAATACAATGCTAGACCTCCTAAAATAAGGAAGATACCACTTTGGAGAACCTTATCTCCCAATATCATTACACACTTCGGGTTTACTTTGTGACATTTGATAACCAATTATGTGCAACACATTTTACCATTCACCTTACTCCACATTAGTGGTTTTACATTCTACATTGAAAGATCTCTCATTGCTTGGAGTGATATTTTGTCGGAGAAGGGCCTAGCTTAATGATTTTTTGTAAGTGCTACGAGCAAGCAAGTCTTCTTAGGATGAAGGCTAAGACCATGCACTACACAAAAAACTTTGAATATTATTAAACTAAAGAGCAAAGATATGTAGTAGCGTATCCTTAAAAACACACAGGGAAGGCATTTGTGATAATCAGATCTTTGTGTCACATTTTGGTATCCACATACTCTAGTGAGAGGATGCTTGTGTTAGAAATGGCAACTTATTCTCAATATGTATGCACAACCTCAGGCAACAACATTATCTATAACACATATCATGTTTATAGAGCTAAAAGTGAAGCTCTAGCCCATGTCTTAGTAGCTATGTTTTTTTGAGAGTGCTTAATTTCTATCATGTCTTAGTAATATCTTGAGTAGTGATGTAAATAAGTCTATAAAACATAGTTATGGGTGACCTATGGAAATGTCTGACAAATATTAAAAGGCATCTTGCCATAGGAGGCACAAGCCTGGGTTGATGATTGATGTTACAATGATGATCGCTTTTGTGATTACAATACATAATCTATGGAGCATTACTCTACAGCATTACTCTACAAGAAAGAATTAACTTGAAAAATAACCCTTTTCTAGCCAGAACTTTCAAATTGAGGTTCCATAAGAAATCCAAATGCATTGTGAGACTATACTACCATCCCAATTGAGACATTTAAAGAGTCATATTTTAATATTTTGTTAATCAAAGCTTGGTATCACCAAGTTGTACTTATTAACATTGGTATACTATTATTGAACAAAGATAATTGCTTTATTTTCTACACCCTATTGTCAAGCAAATTGTGATCACATATCACTTTTGTGCAAGCAAAGTTAATTACATTCATATTCATAGGACATTTAAGTTTTATGGGCTAGCCAAGAAAAAAATTAGGAATAAGGGATGCGTGATTGCAACTAGCAACCCTTCTACTTTATGTCCACCATAATGCTATTTTTGAATTCTTTTTTAAAGCCCCTATCATATAATAAATCCATTTTTAAATGACAATTTTCATTTATATGGATTTTTTAAAGACCTAGTAAATGTTTCAATTGTGATCATCCTCTGGTCTTCGTAGATATCAAAACTATCCAAGGTTTTCATGTGTAAGTGTTTTGTTAAAGACATACCACAAAAGGTCATCCTACAAAAAGATAAGGAAAACCTATAAGCTCTTATATTTAGAATCGAATGTGAATTTATTTTACATTTTATAATTGAACGTGTATTTATTTAGTAGTTGCACAAAAATCCCTTTCATTTTTAAGATTTTGGGAAAAAATGTTGACCCAAAATGTCTTATTACTTATAACATAAATGGAGATATAATTTTGGGATTTGCCTAAGATTCACTTTGTAAGTTCATGCTAGCACTACACAAGAACTATTACAAGCCTACCTTAACCTTTACATCATGTTTGGAATTAAACCAAGAATATAACACCCTAAAATAAAATAAGACATGCCATGAATTCTTCTAATAATAGAAAATTTATAATAACATGCATCCAAACATCCTTAATAAAATCTTATAAACATTAAATGAAAGTGAGAACTAACTAAAAGAATATACCATGTAAAATGGTGACTCAAAGCATTTAGCTAGAATGTATCATAGAGGGTCATATGTGCTTAGCAGATGTTGAAATAGTGGTTATTTTATTAGTTGACATTCAAATCTTTTCAATGATGGATTTTACTATGAGTTAAAAGCCTCATTTTAAGACATTTCATGTGCACAATGTCAATTGTGGGCTTCGATGTTACTTTTATAGCTCTACATCCATAATTAATAAATGACTTACATAATGCTCACTCCTTAGCTAATAGTCATGATGATATTAATAAGGTACCACAATGATGCTACTTTTCTATATTGCAATGATAAGTTACAATAATGATAATGTTCCTCTCCTATATTGATAATGATGACAATAATGATATGACATTGTTTCTTATTTTCTAATCACATAGAAGCCACCTTTTTTTCTAGTCTAGGAAACCCCTATAATTTCCTTGGTAAATTCTCTTAAAAAGGGTTTCCTTCAATGTTGAGATTACCTTTTGAGCATTGTCATAGCTATAGCATTACTTTTTCATATAGTTTGTTCTCAAACAAATTTTTATACCTTCTACATAATATACAATTTGATTTAAGTACTTTTGTATCTAGTATACTTTTTTTTTCATGTTATATATTATATAGAATTGTGGAACCTTATTTTCCACAAAGCCATCCAATCCCATTATTTTATATGTATTAAATGCCAAGTTCATGAGGAATAAATGCACACTAACATCCCACTTGAAGGAATAATTTGAAAGAATGTGAATGAATTCCTTCAAATACGTTTTCCTTGCACAAAAAATACTCTTGTTGCATAATGATTTTTCATCTTACATGATGAACTGAAAGTAGCATACACTCCTATGACCTATTGATGGATAATGTGTGGTCCTAGAAGTCCACTGCTATATGCAAGTCAATTGGCCAACATGTCCATCTTACATGATAATGATTTTTGGGTCTTACATGATGTACTAAAAGTAGCATGCATTCCCTATGACCTATTGATGGATAAATGTGTGGTCCTAGAAGTCCTATGATATGCAAGTCAATTGGCCAACACGTCCATCTTCCTTTATTATGACCAACTCTAATATGTGGTTCACAAATATGTGGTTGACAAGAAACATCCTATTAAGCAACAATTTTGTAGTACTAAGTACAATTATTGTGCCTTTTTGGAAATTTCAAGTCATGAATTTTACAAAGAATCAGAGAACTCTAGAGGAAACTATAGAAACCACTTTTTTTGAATTGAGCCTTTAGAATCTTTAAAAGTAAAGGAAATTTAGAGAATCCATCCAAAAATTGAGCTTAAGGATTTATAAATGACACTCACTATTCAAGTCATGATAAATGATACTCACTGTAAATTATACTCTCTTGCAAGTCGAAGTTTTAACACATTAGGAATGATTTATGATCTTGGTATTCTTTGTTCTATCCCTTGATTATCATATTGAATTTGAGTGAACCCCCCAATCCTTTCCTGTATCTTGTTGTTGTTAGAGAATCTTGATAATTTAATTCTAATGGATAGCTTGGTAGCTTGATGTTGATAGACTTGAGAATTGAGAAAACTCCATCCTATAACCTTGCTTTTGTTGAGTGAGAGTTGAGTGAGAGAACTCTATTAGTACTATTTGGTTTGAGAGGACCTAAAAGACAAAGGTTGATTGAGTTCATCTTATTCGAAATCTTGAGAGCAATAGCTTCTCTAGATTTGATGAATTTTAGGAGAAATCTTTTGTTTTTGTTTTTTATGGATTTTGGTATGGTGACCGAAGGGCACAAATAGTTATTGAAACGATTAGAGTAATCATGGATTATGCAGCAAGCTTGTTATAGGCAAGGTAAAGCAAAGTGATATTTATTTAAGTGTCTTGTGTAAGCTATGGTGAAAGCAAAACCTGCATCCCAACTAATAGAAGAACCCCATAATCAAATGGCAAAACATGTGGATTATGTAGACACGTGAGGTGATTCCACGTAGACACAAGGTAGTAGGAGGTCCCATGCATAAACATGTGAGGTGATTCCACGCAGACACATTGTAGTAGGGGATTCCATGTAGACTTATGGCAGTAGGAGATCACATGTAGTCAAACATCCCATGCCGTTGGTTGTGTAATATACCATACTAATTGACAGCACATTTAGAGGACACATCACAATTCGCAACCTGTCATCATCCCCCTTGGTTTGAGTCAAAATTCCCTTACTTTTATGCAAGTATTTATTAATATTATTATATATGGATGGTCAACTTTTACTATGAGAAGGATTCCTCTATGTCTATGGAAATTAAGCCAAGATTTTGAACGCCATGTATTTTATATCATGAACCCATTGCAAGAGCGTTTATTGAAGCTAGTCAAGAGTATGAGACTATTATCAATTATGTATTGGTGCTAAAGAGGTATTTTAGTAGCACTCATCTTTGACTTTAGCATTTTGAGGCTCTATTGCTTGTTCCTATTGTTGGTGTACAAACATGCACACTAGATTGTAGTTAAAATTTGGAAGGAAGGGAGGAAAATGCCATTGATGTGCATGATTGCAAAAAAGAATGGAAATGGAAAGATTATACTGTTATCATTGATGCAGGACCTATAAAAGATTCCAAATTCATTAGATTCTAGCTTACAAGGACTTGCCGAGAGGATACAAGCTACAATGAGCACTGACTAGCATACAATTGTCTATACAATGAGCCATGACTAGCATACAAGCTACAATGAGTAGTGACTAGCATAAACTTGTCAGTCTCTTACATTACGTGCATTTAGTAACTATTATGGTCAACCAAATGCCTATGATATACTCTTCTGTTGGAAGTGCTCCTTATCAACCCACAACAGCACTACATGGTGCCTAGATTTTAGAATTTGATTAAGTGATGTTGGTTGCCCAAGGGTGGATTATGGACACTTTGCCATTTTGCGAGCACGAATACATCATGGATGGCATGGTCAAAAAATCCCTCTTCCTAACAAACTTCACACCACTATAGGGGAGAATTTGATGGTGATTTCACGAGTTTCCCAAATGTTTTTAACATTTTTAAAAATCATGAGACTATTTTTGGTGACTTTGTGCATGCGTGCGAGTGCATCCACAATGGACAATGGAACACCAATCTACTTTTCCCCCGATCCTGTTATATCATTTGCTATTGCAAAGCCTACCATGTAGGATATCCAAAACTAGTGCAATTGCCTGGATTCTCCCTGGGCTACTTTTATTGCTTGTCCGCCTGCTTCAAATCCCCATTGCCCCTTCATTTTAGCTGTTGTTGTTGCACATGATTTTTCCTACTTGGCTAACTCGCTTACTAATGCATGCTCTCCTATTGAGCCCTGTTGTATTGGCCTCTCTTAGATTGTATTTGGGCTAGCAATTTGTAAAAACCATCTTTTGAAGGGTCTTTTCTCCAGCTAGCGTTGATGCCTCTTCTAAGGTTTCTCCTACTGGAGTTGATGAAGCTTTTCCTAAGGTTATTCCCCAAGACAATTTTCCTAAGTTTATTCTCCATGAAAACTCTCCCTTTCAATTTAACTCCCAAGATGTTAATTCTCAACCAAAACACAAGGGTAGCTTTGACCGGCTTGGTCATGAGAAGACCGCAAAATAGGACTCTCAATTTCCCATCTTCCTCCACCCTTCACGCTAGTGCTGACTCTTATCCCTTGTTTCATTTTTCTTGGTTAAGGTAGGTTTCTACAGCACTCAATGTGTCACAAAATATCCTATATTCTTTAGTCAGTACAGGTGAAGGTTGAGGGCAGGGTTGTTAGGCCATGGGACCCACGTTTTGACCTTGTTGCCTAGTATGGGATACATTGAAGGCTCTTTTGATTGATTTATTTCTCCATATACACATTCTTATAGCTTTGCTTGGTTGAGCTCTTCATGCTCCCCAACAAAAAAAATTTGTCTCAGGAAGAGATGTTCGGATGTGTATCCTTGGGGATATGCAATTGCCTATCTCTGCTTGTATGAATGTCAACTTGGGCCCATCTTTTCCATATCGTATTCCTCTATAGTTATCATCCTTTCCAAATTGCATGTTATAGATGTCAAAAGCTTGCTCATTTTGCTTGACAGTGCTCTCTTCAAGGAAATTTACCTTCTCCTCCACCACTACAACCTCTAGTTTAGATTGGTGGAGAACTTGACTTTCTAGGTTACCAAGAAACAATGGAAGAAAGGTGAAAGACGGTCTAGCTGTGCTCGAATGTCACTCCCAGTAGCTTTCAATCCTTTTCAAGTAGGATTGAGCTTGTAGGCATATTGTCGATAGGGGATCCATCTCAATGCAACTAGATTCAGGAAGGCAGTTGTATTCAGAAAGAATATTGCATTATGTTCTTTGGCTGTAAGGTTTGTATAATTGTTATATTTAGAAAATAGAATTTCACATTCATCATATAGCACTTTGTGAAATTGATTATTGAAAATGAGAATAGATGTTGTGTTAGATAATTGTAAAACATTTTGCAATCATGAACACATAAACATACATTCGTGTGGGGGGAGAGTTGGCACACTTCTCTCCAAACATTATAAGACCAAGAAATGTGCCCTTCCTTGGATTTATAGCAAGTTGTAATTATCATTCATAAAATATCCATAGCACATAGGAATTTGCATTTTTCACATAGCACTTTTGCATGTAGAATATAACCCTTGCAGAGATACATGAAACTATGTCATTTTGGGCAAAATTAAAGTTAGCAAAATAGATATAGGAGGCTTCCCCCATCTTGTCGATATTTCTCCACATACAATCCTAGAAAGCAGAAACCATATGTAAGGAGAGAAGGAGGAAGACTAGGAAGAATGAAAGAATATGTTTAGAGTATACACATTGCTCAAGGGGAAGCCAAATTTTCACTTCATACCACTATGTTGCCTGCCTAATCAGATGTGTTAAGGCCAATTTCACCTAGGAACCTTACTTCAAAAGTGTGAGTGAAGGGTTACCATCCTAGTTGGCCCAATAGGGTGGCGACGCCCAAACACTGACAAAAAATATTTGTGTCTAATACATGAAGGTTGCCCACTCCATAGCCAACTCCTCTGGTTGGCCCATTCCATTTCCTATAACCGCTACACCAATCACACATTGGTGACATAAATTAGCAGCCTGCATAAAACATGACCAATGGGTGGTATGAACCACCACAGCTAGCGGCCAAACAAAATTTGTAGTGTGGACAGTGGAGGCACAGATACAACTCCTCTTCCCCTTGTCTAATACTCCTCCAAATACTATGGTTCCTAGTGGTTCTAATGTCATAGCTATGCCCATAGCGACAACATGTAACTCAACAATTTTGATATGAAAGATTTAGCAAAGCTTGCCAAATTCAATGTTCTTCCCATCTCTAGTAGTTGATGTTACTTCCATATATCAACTCCATTATCTCTGTTGCACCGTCACCAATGGTGGCAAGCAAGCATCCCGTCGAGACGGCAACCTGATTTGGAAGTGGTAGGAGCTAGAGGAGCAAGGTCATCTAAAAGGTGTGCAAAATTGTGGGAGACAACAGTGGCAAGTTAGAAAGAGAGGGAAAGGGTGAGGTGGGGGACAAAAAAGATAGGGTGGCAAGCTAGCTTGGTTGAAGCTTTGGCTATGGCAGATTCAACATAGGGAGGTGCATTTGTGCCAAGCAAGCTAGCAATCCAGCAGATTCTACAGGGAGGAGCTGGAAGCTCTGGCTATGGCAAATGGAGGGATGAAGCCTCACGATGCCAAAGCTACTCTTTTTTTTATAGAGAGGTCATATAATTATCATCCCCAAAGAGAGAGAGAAGATCCACCCATGAAAAAGAGAGAGAAAAACTAGAGAGAGGACATTCACCCCCTCAAAGAGAGAGAACCCCAATTCTAGAGAGAGAGAAACTATTTTTTTATTTTTTTATTTTTACGCATCCTTTTAAAAAAAAACCATTCATTATTTATATAGGGTGGTATCTTCCATTCATCAATTAGAGGCTTCTTTTTCCTTTTAGTAGGGGCTGTATCTTTCCTTCATTAAAGTGAACCTTTATTTTTGTGGTCAATGCATGTGGTGCCTCTGATCTCTTCCATTCATCAAATAGAGGCTTCTTCTTCCTTTCAATAGGGACTGTATCTTTCCTTTATTAAAGTGAACCTTTATTTTTGTGGTCAATGCATGTGGTGGCTCTGGTGTCTCTAGATAGATAGTTCTAGCAAGCAGGCATAGTTGATCACTCCATGTCTTGAGCATTAGCATATGACAATCTCTACTTGTAGAGGCTACATGCACAAACACCCCAAAGCAAAACACATGCATAGGGTGGCATTGAAAGTAAAAAGAGTCTTGCAGGTCTCTTATGTATACATTTTTTAAATGTTGTGAATCCTCAATAGCATGGTTTTTCATGGATTTAAACTAATAACTCGAATTTTTTAATTTAAGAATACGATTCTTATAAACAAGAAATACAACTTTAGGATTTAATAGTAGTTTTTGCATTATTAGTACAACATTGTAGAGAGATATTTTGAAATGTATTGTGTGGAAATGACAGTGCCAGAAAGTAAACTTTTGATTCTCGAATGACATTTTCATAAAGTAAACTTTTCATTTGGGCTTTCCCTGCTCTTTATTGCTATTTCCCACTTCTCATCAGCTCCCTTGGTTGCCATATAGAATTCTATTTGCTCATCGGCTATTTCTCCATTGCTCCCGTATTCACCATGTCTGCTCCTTCCATTGACACCTTAAATTACCAACATTATCCCTATTCTATATTCTTCTTCCTTCAAGGTGGTCCCATTGCAACATTACCAACATCATCCCTATTCTATCTTCTTCTTCCTTCAAGATGGTCGCACTGCATTACTCAAATATTTTCATTCATGAGTTTTGTTCAAGCTTCATTTTCAACTGTAGTTCTCGATTGGTCTCAAGATTGAGAAGTTGACACCGATGAATGCAAACGGCCTCTGCATTTAGTTCTTTTCTAGGTCTTTCTTATGGATCCCATTCAGACATCGATGAAGAAGTTCACATTTTTTGGAAGCTTTTTCTTATTTTCCCCCTTATGCTCATTAGCATCCCTGCTCTATTTATGTATGACCTGCTTCAAAGGCTTGCATGGTAGGGCAAGACTTATTCTCTTCGATGTGGAGCTCCGCTGGTTGCCCTATTTATGTCCAAACTCCTGCAAAGGCTTGCAAGATGGGTCAATATTCCTTTTGAATTGGAAGTGTCCTTCAAGATACAAAGGCTTACAAGGTGGGGCAATGTTCCATTCGAACTAGAGGTGCCCTTTGGGATGCACTGAGGGATGCAAAAACGGCTAAAATTTTATATATAGGACTCAAGGTTACACCTCAAGATGCAAATGGCCAATTGTACATGTGGCTTAAGATTGCCAAAATTTTGTAATAGTATAGACATGTTTCTCTTTTCTCATATTCTCTCAACACGTGCCAAATGGTGAATCTTCTTAGACTATTGTAATAAAAATTTTATAATAGACTGGCCATAAGGCTACCAAAATTTTCTAATATTTACAAATTTTTAAATAATATAATATGTTTCTCTTTTCTCATATTCTCTCAACATGTGCCAAATGGTGAATTTGCTTAGACTATTGTAAAAAAAAATTTATATCAGACTGGGCCCAAGCTACCAAATTTTTATAATTCACAAATTTTGTAAAAATACAAACACATTTCTTTTTTCTCATATTCTCTCAACGATTGCCAAATGGTGAATCTACTTAGACTATTGTAATAAAAAATGTATGGCAGACTGTGATTTTCTAGTAGAGTATACCACTTTCAGGGTGCTAAGCGATTTCTAATATAGCCTTAAATGCACATGATAGTCTAGTTTTCAGTATGAAATGGGTGAAAGCATGGATAGGTGGTACCACTTTTCTCCTATTTTGAAGGCTTTCACATGGTGGTTTTTGGGGTGTAAAAAAACGTATTTTCCAACTTGGGGGAAAGAGTTTTAGAATTTCAAAAATCAATATGATGAGAAGTGCAAGGTGTCCTAGACGTGCCACTTCACTCTACTCTCCACTTCACTATACTCTCACTTCGAGCTTCTCTCTCTCTCTCTCTCTCTCTCTCTCTCTCTCTCTCACACACACACACACACACACTCACTTGACTATGGTTCGTGTTATTCCTCACCTATAAATCTCTCTCTCTCTCTCTGCAAAAATCTACAATTGTTCTAAGACTCTCTTACTTATGACATCCTAAACAGATAGCTATATAGAATAAAAACTCTGTCGAGAAAGTGTGCCAGCAAGTATTTGCACCTTGGTGACACTGGAACAGAAGTGTCTTCATCAAAATCCCTTTTGCAAGGTAAGGTGTTTCTATCCTTCATTGTTCATACATGATTCTAATAGAGGCATGCAATCCTTATTTAGTCCTGACTCTTCGTTTTGTTGTATGGTTCCATGCAAGAAGTGCTAAGTGATTTGAATATCCTCATCTCACTCGGTTTTGCTATTCAGCTAATGAATTGAATGTAGAGTATGGACTTAGCTTGCCAGGCAAGCTCCTGGTCCATATAAGGGAAACTGATCTCCCTGAGACTCAGTGGTTGATGGTGTTCTCTAGCAACCACATAAAGGGCAACACAATTTTCCGTAGCATGCTTCGCCCTGAGTTTTTGGATGAGTGCCAGCTACTTTATCAAAGAATTTACCAAGGGATTGCCCCCGACAATGAGCTCACCAACAAGTTCGCAAAGTGATATTCATTTGAAAAATGCAAAGCAACGAAAGATGACCCAGAAGGGCGCCAAATCGCATGGGTAGTTTTTGGTGAAATTGTTTTGAAGATGGTTATGGGCCAAGCGGGTGGCCTCAATTGGAAGCTAGACAATTGGAGGAAGGCCAAGGAGCTAGTAAAATCTTACTCAAGTGTAGGTAGGTCAATGACCAAGTAGGAGACTCCAGAATGCAAGCCTTTGCATGTGAAAGAGAAGAAGCTCATACTACCTTTAGTAAAACATGTAGAGCTCATGGAGGCAATGCTTGTGAGTGTGAAACTCAGCTTTGCTAGAAAGGAAGAAGCCCCAAGGATAGCAAAAGCTAAGTATGAAGAGAAAAGAGATGATTTGCTTTGGTTAGAAGGTGTGTCTAGTATAGCTCAATTGTTCTTGTCAAAGCTAGAAACGTTGAAAAAATAGATGACTACAATACATGCATCACCCCAGCCCAACCTAGTTACCGCTAGAAAGGAAGAGGCAAAAATTCAACTGTGTGAGAAGGGCTTGGAGTTTTGCGGGGCTGACGTAGACTACCACTCACCAGTGAAGGAAATTTTGGAGTCACTACAGGTAATCAAACTACAGGTAATCAAACTCAAAATGCTTTTCTCTATTTTACTTAAAAACTCTTGAAAGCAACAATTTTAAGTCCTTACATAAATTGGAATTGCTTTTAGCAAAATGTATGGGATATATACACTTGAAAATTCTTTCCAACATACACAAAAGTGCTTTCAAGTGTTGGAAAGCACACTCAGGAAGTAGCACATACCTAAAAGTCTTTCCAGGCACTTGAAAATGCTTTTAGGACAGTCACAATTTGAACCACCGAGCTGGATTAGGACATGATCACAATTTCAACCACCGAGCTGGTATAGGATAGTCACTATTTCAACTATCGGGCTAGTTTAGCTTGATGATCACAATTAGATAATAATAAGTATATGCTTTTCATTTCTGAATCTCAAAATTAGAAAATAACAATATATTGCTTTTCATTTCTATACCAATATTTTTTTTTCCTTTATTTCTGTTCAAACACAATTTCAATCAAATACTGCTATTTGACTTGAAATAGCACCGGGTTGGCTTAGGACAACCACATTAAGGCCAAACCATCCCGGTCTAGAAATTAAGTAGTATATGACTCGAATACTAGGAAATTAAATTTAACTAATTTAAGTACTAAGAAACACAGTAATTTCAACCACCAAACTGGTCAACTAATGTCTGCTCAACCACACTGGTGTTTGAGCTGAACCAACCACGTTTGCATGACGTTTCAAACACCAGGCGGGTTTAGTAAAATAACAATATATTATTGTTTTGTTGCAAAATATATTGCTGCTAATTTATGTTCAACCACATTGGTTCAAGACAATCATATAACTGGTGTTTGAGCTAAACCAACCACGGTTACATGATGTTCCAACCATCGGGCTGGTTTACGATAATCACATTAAGTCCAAGCCAGCCTGGTTCTGGTGTTTGAGCTGAACCAGCCATGGTTGCATGATATTCAACCAACGGGCTGGTTTAGGACAATCACATTAAGTCCAACCCAACTTAGTAAACTATCCCAAAGCTCAATCACAAACAACCACTGGGATGGTTTAGGCAAACTAACCTATGTTGTATCAAGAAATGAAACAAGTAAACCATCCCAAAGCTCAATCACAAACAACCATTGGGATGGTTTAGGCAACCACTGACCTGAATTGTATCAAGCATGTGTATAATGTGATCATCAAACATCTTACATCCCATCTGCTTTCTACAGATGTCCTTGTTATTTAGAGAAACTCTCATATTTTTGTGCCAAAACATCATCACTAGTGCAATGACTTCTGCACTTAGGCTACCTCTCCTTTTCTTGTGTTCTTTCTAGCACATTGAAAAGGCACTTTCAAATGACTAAAGCACATTCAAATGCCCAAAATTGGGCCAAAAGCAGTTTAAAGTGCTTTTAGGATCTATTACATGATTGCTAGCACATTGAAGTGATTTCAAGTGCTATGAACAATAAAGAAACAGCACTTTCAGATGATTGAAAGCACCTTTAAGTGACTAGAATCCCTTCCAAGCAACACGGTGGTTGAAATTGTTTCGTTTTGCTAGCACCTTATTATATATGACTGTATTAAACCGACCTGGGGGTTGAAATTGTTTTGTTTTCCTGTAGGTTGATTAGTTTAATTAGACCATGTTTTTGCACATACTATATTTTGTTTTGTTTTCCTCATAGTAGTGCGAAAAAGGGGCCTGCATGTTGGGTCAACAGATGGACTGTATCCCAATTTGATGGATCAAAATCTTGACATTTCAATTGGGCAGAGGAGCTTTAAAAATTGGAATCCTTGTTACATCAGGAAACTCAAAGACAGGAATGCTTATTGTTGCCAATTTCCAAAGACACATAGGCTTTGACCACAAATCCACGGGTGACCACAAATCCTAAATGATTGAATTGCATGCCATTCATCTTATAATAATAGAAGCAAATCACCGCCTTGGTGGCAGTTAATATGCTAGTATGCAACCAACCAATTCATGTTGTAATAATAGAACCAAACCACCGCAGTGGTGGCAGTTAATATCCTAGCATGCAACCAACCAATTCATCTTGTAATAATAGAAGCAAACCACCACACTGGTGGCAATTAATATCCTAGTGTGCAACCAACCACCGCACTGGTGACCGCTTATCCTGACCACTTATCTTGCACTACCGCCTTGTATCCTAAAATGGATCATATTGTTGCAAAGTGCTATACTAAAACAGTCCCCTTTAGACTGGTTCTCTTTATCTATTATCAGATTTCAGCCACCACCAGGCTGGTGACCTCAAATCCTAAATAAATTTCAAGCTATAGAATCATACTGTATTATTGGAAAATGTCCATCAAATTATAAAGTCCACCTCAAGGAAACATTTTCAAATTATAAAGTCTAACTGAGTGAAGCAGTTTTAAGAAAATAGAACCTTTGAATCCAACTAATAGAACCTTTCAAATTATAAAGTCCAACTGAGTGAAGCAGTCATAAAAGAGGTATCCAAGGACAGATAAATGGAAAATTGTTACTCTTAAACTGAAGTTATATAGAAAAGTCAAATGTATAGTCAGCCCCTAAAGTTATATACTTGGGTAGTATACAACTAAGTTTTACTCTTCTACATTTCGAAAAGAGATCAGCAGCGTATCTAAGGATGGATAAATACAAAGACAATTTACTACTTAACTCAAGTTCTATTGAAAAGTTGACTGTATTAGAGGGGTGGTCAGCCCCTAAAAAAGGCTCGAGTAATATATATCCAAGATTGCAAGAGATCAATCCGGATCTTTGAAGGACTTTACATTTAGGCAAGGATTCCAGGACAAGGTCTCGACACCGCACAGTGGGAGCCTTCAGCAACAACATACTTCGCAAATTGTGGGTTCTTATAATATTGAAGGCCTTCCCACAGTTCCTCCTACAATAGATCCATCTTGTGAATGACACTCTTGGGAACTCTATGTTCCTACTCCAAGAGATCAATCTCATCTACGACAATCTTGGGTTGCCAAGGGACCCGTTGCAAAATGGCTTCATGAAGCTCAAGACAAGCAATAGAAAAAATATTATTACTGTTGTGGCTTTCCATCTCTGTTCCTTCACTCGAGACCTATCAGGTTTTAAACTTAGTTTGCTCTCCTACTATCCAAGCTATAATTGTTTGCATATTCTAATCTATCAAATCAAGCCGTTTGTCATGCACGATGATGTAATCCAATGAGATCTTTTCCATCTTTGAAGACCTGTGTACCGATAGATTCCCCACACATTACATTGATGAATATGATAGGTTAGTTGTATGATAGTTGAGGCTAGAGGAGGTAGGCACTGGCAAGGAGATGCATTTTCCTTGGTTTAGGATTAACTGCAACCCCCACAAAATATAACCTTTAGTAAATCCCAAACAACCACCGCGCTTGTTTTAGTAAATCCCAAAGTAATCCCAAACAATTTAATTGTAAATTCCAAACAATATACTAATCCCAAAAAACCACCACTCTTGTTTTGTTCTAATTCATAGGCTTAGATTAGCATTGAATCAGAATCAAACTATAATAACAATGACTTTGCATGAGGGACCATCTAATTCGCATGCTCAGATTAGCATGAAGCTGGAGTTAGAGTGTAAGAACATATCAAACTATTAGAATTTTAGAATTTCTATTTATAATGGCCATTCAATTATTATGATATTGGCTCCGATGATCGAGAAATTCTCCCATGGCAACCACCTAATTGTATGTCATGGCTAGACGATGATGTATACGACCACCTCTGCTAGGCTAGGCTACCAGCAAGTTGGGTGCATGTGCCACCACTCCTCCCCCCTCATCCCATTGAATTATTATGATCTTTTCTCCGATGACCAAGAAATTCTCCCATGGAAACCATCTAATCGCATGTCATGGGTAGACGATGATGTATATGACCGCCTATGCTAGGCTAGTAGCAAGTTGGGTGCATGTGCCACCGCTCCTCCCCCCTCATCCCATTGAATTATTATGATCTTGGCTCTAATGACTAAGAAATTCTCCCATGTCAACCATCTAATCACACATCATGGCTAGACAATGATGTATATGACCGCCTATGCTAGGCGATCATATACATTGAATTATTATGATCTTGGCTCTAATGACCAAGAAATTCTCCCATGTCAACCATCTAATCACACATCATGGCTAGACAATGATGTATATGACCGCCTATGCTAGGCTGGGCTACCAACAAAATCCAATGGGTGGATTGTGTGCTCTTAGCAGTGATAGGCACCCAGAGTCGCACAAACTGACATAATAAATGAAGGGGGAAAGAGTGGGAGGGTGGCAAGTCCAGCTATATAAAGTCCTTAAGGACAAAGAAACAATTCACCACACCCAGGAAAATCCCTCTCCTACCCCCTTCCACGCTCTCCAAGCCCCCTTCCACCCCTGTGATGAATCTTTTGCTGCAACCTCGATGTCACTTTTACAAAATGCTGCCCAAGTCATGGGATCAATTGTTTGCCATGGATCTCCATCCTGCAACACTCCACTAGCCATAGCCATGACCAAGGGAGTTGCAGGATGAGGAGCCAAGGGAAACGGGACTTCAGGGGGGGATTGCAGAATGGATTTTAGGTCTGTCGCATTTGATCCCATTCTCATCTACGAATGACCTCATGTTGGAGACCCTTCAAGGGTTTTGTTTCAAGGTCTCAACCTATTCAAGTAGCCAAGGTTTTTTCAACATCGTGCCCTTCTTTTGGTTAGTAAACTTGATGGGGTGGGAAATAAGCCGGTATTGGTGTAGTGTTTAGAGACCGCCATGAAGAGCTGGAGACCCAGTCTATAGTGGTAGAGAAATAGCTCTTACCTGAGCACACGAGGTCTTTTCTATGCCTATCCATTTCCTTTTGACCAAAGGTGAGGGTCAAAAGATGTTTGGCATCTCTCATACTATCATTATTCTATCAGGTTGGGGGTCCATGGGTAGGGGAGAGAAAAACTCAACCTGGCAACATATCATTGTTGTTCCATTAGACACTGGGAGAGAGCTCAACTTGGTGGAGAGCCACTCATAATTGAGCACAACCTTTAGCACTGGGGGAGGAGAACTCAACCTGGTGGTGAGCTCCAACACATTGAGAGAATTAGTGTGTTGAATCTCACCACTAGATTGAGTTCTCCTTCCCACTGTCAAAGGTTGTGATCAATTATAAGGAGCTCACCACCAGGTTGAGTTCTCTCTCCCAGTGCCTTGAAGGCAGTTGCTATGAAGAAGGTGATGTTCAATTACGAGGTGCTCATATTGTCCCCTGCATACGAGGAGTTTTGGGTCAAAAGTGTAAGAAAGTGCTAACTACAAGCTGCTCATATTATCCCCTACATATGAGGCACTAGATCAAAAGTGTTAGAAAGTGCTAACAAGAGCAAAAAGTGACACGAGCTCCCGCCATAGTAGTGGTGTTGATAAGTGCTAAAAGTGTTTAAAGAAGTGTCACAAAGACAAAGTGCTAGCATATTTGGATGTAATTTCTTTTGTTAATTGTTTGCTTCTGATATAATTTCTTTTGTTTTAATTTTGATGTAATACTATTATTGAAAAAACTATCGGATGTAATTTGTTTTGTTTCAATTTCAATGTAGTACCATTGTCGCAAAAAACTATTGTTGCTGCTACTTCAGTAGTGAAAGTGGCTCTAAAGAAGCACAAATGGCATATTTTTGCCCTCGTTTACATTTTACTGCAACCATAGGGATTGTTGCACAAGAAACTATTGAAAAAATCATTGTTACTATAGTGAAAATTGTTCACAAATGCCCTCATTTAGGATTTACTGCAACAATCGGTGTGATTGTTGCATAAGCAATTGTTGCAGAGGGACTAAAATAGCTCTAAAATAGGACTACATTTTCCTTAGCTTGAAATTAAAATAGCTCCAAGAACCAGTAGAAATTGTTGCACAAGGGCTAGTACGACTAAAATATCTTCAAAATAGGAGTATCTTTGTGTTGTGCAGTGACAGATGGCAAAGCTGTGCAATGATAGGTGGCAAGGCAAATGTTGTATGATGTAGTCAGGCCAACATGGTGGTCGCTCCATGCCAACATGGTGTGGTCTCTCCATGCCAACATCATTGCTCGAACCAGCACGATGGTCATCGCAACAAAAGATTATGTTGCATAGTGACAGATGGCGAAGCTATGCAATGATAGGTGGCAAGGCAAAAGCTATGTGATGTAGTCAAAAGCCAAAGACTACACTATGCGAAGGAGGGTAGAGCAAGAGTATCTATGCTCATGAGTAAATGCATGTAGTGCCATGTGTTGAGCTCTGCGCTGTTGACAATGATCAGATTGTGTCTCATTATTAATGCCAATGTGGCAATCATGATGCCAGAAAAACTTTCGGCAAGAGCGGGGATCTATGCAAAATTCAAAATCTCACCCACCAATGCATTGCATCGTGGCCCCAAAATGGCCCACTACACCTAAGCAAACATTGACCCATTAGCACTTTGCTTGATTTTCTAGGTGTGTGTGCATAGTGAAATTTTTTATCTGTACCTTCTCTCTGATTATTTCTTATATTTAATATGCCCATGTAGAAAATGTAATGACCACAGTTGCAGATGCAGAGAGAATGTCTGTTTATAGACGCATTAGCACAACAAATCAAGGTTATTGACATGTTTACTATAGAGCCCACACCCCATAATCTGGGTGGGCTCAACAATATTACTTTTTATGGGAAATGTCTTGCTTTTGGCTTACCATTCAAGGGTGAGGATGTGGTTGGTGTCTACATGCTTACATGTAGACATCAATACCACCCTTTGTACATTACTAGTGCAAGTATAGCCACATCAACATGTGTGAAGCCTAACTACAGCCAGCAAGCCCTCCTCAAAACTATTATCTTAGACTTGATAATCATAAAGTTAGATATAGGGATGAGACAAGTATCCTTTGTAGAAATTGTTGCCCCCCCAATACTAGAGACATGATGAAATTGTTGCCCCCCTAATACTCTAGAGATAGTAGAGACATGATGGCAGATATTGAACATAATATCTAGTTGCTTGGTTCCTTAGTGCTTTAACAATGCACTTGCCCATGAGGCAATGTTACATGTATGAACAAAAATCCTAAATAATACAAAGTTTTGTTTCATTCATTTTTAAGATTGTATTTATAAAGTTTGCACCTCCATATTGATGGCTCTCTATGGTCTATGAATGATAAAGTGACAAATATTTGTAATTTTAAATCTATGTGGATATTTGTATATCTGTATTATGCAAGAGAGAGAGAGACAGACAGAGAGAGAGAACAAGAGAGGAAGAGAGTGAGAGAGATAGATAGCAATTAGAGAGAGAGAGAGAGAGAGAGAGAGAGAGAGAGAGAAGTTGAGAGTTGGGAGTGCAATAAGAGACACAAATAATGCATCTGGCCATGAGACATTGTAAGATGTATGAATAGGCATTGAAAGAGAGAGAGAGAGAGAGCAGTCAGGGACACAAAGGGAGGGATAGAGACAGAGAGAGGGGGAGGGAAAGATGGAGATGGAGAGGGGGACAGAAAGAGGGAGATGGAGAATGGGATAGAGAGAGAGGCGGGGTGAGGGGGGAGAGACTTAAGATTGCATTTATTCATATGCAACTATAAATTGAGAAAGAGAAAAAAATAAAGTTTATTAAGGTCTTTGAGAGACTATGACACTGAAAAAAACCCAGATACAACTGATCCAAAGGGTGGAGCGGCTACCAAAATACAAAAAATATATATGTAAAATCCAGTGTCCAATGTCCATGACATAGATAGCTAAGGGCAACAAGGCAACAAATCCAATGCCAGAGAGAGAGAGAGAGAGAGCGAGAGAGAGAGAGAGAGAGCAAATATGACACAAAGGGAGGGAAAGGGATAGAGAGAGAGGGGGGGGAGAGAGTGGGAGTGAGAGTGAGAGAGAGAGAGAGATAGCAATGAGGGACACAAAGGGAGGGAAAGAAAGAAATATTAACATCCTCGGAAGACCTTGCGGGTTTATGGGACAAAGTACAATCATAGATTGGAACACATACAAGCCACTGTGGGCTACGACAAAGAGAGGGGAGAGACAAAGGGAGGGAAAGATGGAGATGGAGAGGGAAGAGGGAGAGGGAGGGAGAGAGAGAGAGAGAGAGAGAGAGAGAGAGAGAGAGAGAGGGAGAGAGAGAGACTTTCCAAAGTAAAAACAATAAATATAAAAATATTTTAATTAAAAGCATTTTTAAGGGCAATGCCCATTTTTTAAAGTACCCTTCTAAGGTCATTTTCACATTTTTAGTTTCCCACTCTTGAGTAACCTTGCTTTCCATTGCCTCCTCTTTCATCTTCCTGAGCATCCTACTATACTCATGGCTTCCCCTAAAGAGGGGTTTGACTAGTGGATTTCATCCACTGACCCCCATGCTGCTGCAGATCAAGTTTACCCTATCTTCAGCAAGGCAATCCATCTTGATTCTCACTTAAGAGCTCTCCTTCCTATTGATAATACCTCTCTTCAGTTTTTTGATAGACTTATCCATGGGCAATCTGTCGTGATTGCTGACTCCCCTCATCAACGGGTTTCATTGGATATTTTGAGCTCTTTTGACCAACGTGCTAACTTCAAGAAGACACTAGGTAGGGCTATGGATAATGTCCTTATCTCTCTCCATGAGTATGCTCTTCCCATCGAGGATGATTCATCTTCCCCAATTCACTTGATCGAGAGAGATGCAGCCCTTACCATTCTCCTTGCAACTAGCAAGTTTAATGAGGATGTTGGCAAATAGCCTGAGGGTCCTTCTGCATTCACAAGTGCATGAGCAGGTCCATCAACAAGTGGTGGAGGAGATGACATAAACCTAGACATAGAACTTGAGGAGCGTACTATTAACCTAGCTGAGGAGTAAGTTGAGAGCGAGGTAATCTTATCATCATATCTGGCTCGTGCATATCCATCCTCCACCTAAAATCTAGATGAGCCAGCAACCAAGCCACACCTCACTTTGGTTGATCCAATCAGGATTGAGGGTGAGGAATACCTTACCCTATTGAAAGTGATGGAAGAAACTGGCGGTCTTCGAGAGGATGAGGTGCTATATGAGACATTTGATGATGTCATTGACTTTGATGCTCCGATCAATCCAGCAATCGATGAGATTGCACGCTTCGATGATTCTAGCCTCATCGATCTAGAGGCAATCCAATGAACACAAAAGGCAATTGACGATGCCACACCAGAGAATGGCATCTCCGATCAAGAGTTCATGAATTTGCAGAGGGCGTTGTTTGGGGAGAGAGATGAAGAAGCTCGCACCTCAAGCCAGCATGAAGTTCAAGGCCAACCACAAAAGGGTGCAGTTGGACAATGTAGCTGACACCATTTGCGATGAGGCAGAAAAGATATGTAGCTTTTCCAGCTTCATCATGTGATTCAATATCATCTCTATAATTCTAGGTTCCATTTAGCAAAAGGAAAATCCATGTTTTGTCTTCAATTGGTAGGGAATACAAAATAGGGTTAAGAGTTCAAAACCTAACCCAAAAAAAATCTTTTGAACCTAGGCTATCCTACAAATACACCAGGTATGGTTATGGATTTTCAGGCCAAAATATGCCCTGGAAGCATGATATCCGACATCGTGCATCTAGGGCCCTGAAAGCATCATATCTGAGATCGTGCATCCAGGGCCCTGGATGCACGATGTCGGATATCATGCTTCCACGGCATATTTTGGCCTAAAAATCCATAACCATACCTGGTATGTCAGCAGGATAGCCTCCGTGCAAAAGAAAAAACATTTGTTGGGTTTTGAACCCTAAGCCCTATTTTTAATTCCCTACCAGTTGAAATTGAATAAATTTTTAGGCAGTGGCATTTATCCATAGAGTCTGGGACTTACCTCAATGGAGACTACCAAGGTTGGCTATGGAGTCATTTCGAGATGACTACTAGCAGAGAGTGGAGTAGACACATGGTATGCACATATATCCACATGGTGTGCTAGGCATGTTATTCAGATGGACAGGATCCCCCCCTTTTAGTATAGCATAACCCCCTAAGTCAATCCCTCAAGATGAGATTAACCATATCATATAGTTATATCTCCTCCAGCTCCATACATCTCAAACTGGGGGGGGGGGGATCAAGAGCTCTCAGTCCCCAGTATCTCGAAGACGGAGGAGTCTCACATGCACTAAGGATCGCCATTGGACAGATGCGTGTTTCATCCCATCAATTGAGGATTAAGATGGGGAGAGCAACAGATATACCCAGAGAGCAGTGGATCTGTATGCTATTGACATTAGAGTGGTTGAGACCCCGTTTAGACAGAGGAGCACTTTATATGTGCCTACCCAACTTCCTATGAGATTAGGGGACAATAGTACTACCTCTACCAGGGGGAAGCGGCTTTGACCCACTCTCATGATTGATCCACTTCCATGACTAGGTCTGCATTGGCCACTATCTCGTTGAGATGTGCCGACATGAGGAGACTACTATGAGAAATCGAAGAGCAGCACGAGGTGACCAGACCACTGGATATAGAGGTTTATAGGGCACAACAACACGTCACATACTTTTATGCATTTGAGTCATCTCTAGGACACAACAAGGTGGAGGACGAGGGGCTAGCTAATATACAGGTAGCCTAGATCACTGAGAGAGGGCCACAGAGACCACCTGCGACATAGAGAGTGACTAGAGCGCACTCTATTGAGATCTGGCCTATCATAGCTTTGTTAGATATGC
The DNA here is from genome assembly GCF_047967505.1 of Dipteris shenzhenensis. Lineage (NCBI taxonomy): Eukaryota > Viridiplantae > Streptophyta > Polypodiopsida > Gleicheniales > Dipteridaceae > Dipteris > Dipteris shenzhenensis. The sequence goes on from NC_141627.1 coordinate 18,960,461, forward strand.
TCATTAATGCCCCACCCTCCTAGTAACCACCAGTGGTCCAAGGTGCTCAAGTTGTAAGGCCCCCATATGAGGAGAAGCCATGTGTGAGCCTAGGACACTGGATGGTGGATCCTGACTTGCATGTGAGATGAGGTCTATCAATGAGACCGTTGATGGTAGAAAGGTGATTGTGTGGGAGCCCCTTACTCTTCCTAGGGCCTGGGGGCCAGCAGCCCCCCTGGTGGGGGTTCAGGGGCGAGAGCCCCCAAGGCAACGGTATAGGAAATATTCCTTGAATATTCCATGGACGACTAGTCAGTTCCATCGACTAGGTTGACTAGTCCGCTTCACCGACTAGGTTGACTGATCGGTTCCACTGACTACATTGATCCGACTACCGCCCTCATAGCTATAAAGAGGTGACTTGCCCAGTCCATTTAACCAGATTAGATCTTCGAGCTAGTAGCTCTTCGCCTAGTATCTGTCTAGATCGCTATCTAAGCTCCACTGTGGGAGCGCACGGGTGGATGGAGCCATCATCTATAGTACATCAGTATTGAAGGAAAATTTTGTTCGTCTCCAGTTTGCTATGTACTCTCTATTCTTTGTTCAGTTTCTATTCCACTGCGCCGTGTAATTCAACAAGCTTTCCTCATAGGAGACCACCCTAGACGATGGGTCACTATTGTTGAGAATGGTGTGTGTAAATTGCACCATAAGGGTTATGGGACAAGCCCTAACCCTAACCTTAAGGGATCTATGTATATATTCCTATTTTCCTTCGAATACAGTTAGTGTACAGTTAGCCTATCTTGTGCACTCCTCTCTCTCTCTCTCTCACTCTCATCTTCGTTTTATCATGGTATCAGAGCCAATGGTGCTCACAAGCCCTTGCATGTTGTCAAGGCAATAAGCCCTCTGCATGTGAGGCCTCCTCCATCTCCAGTTTGTGAGCTTGAGAGATTGTGAGAGATCTTCTTTGAGTGAGAGAGTTCCTTCTTGGTTTCTTGATGTTTTTGTGAAGGAGAGTTCTTGAAATTTCCTTCTTCCTATTCGGAGAGAGAAAGGTTCCTTTGTGTGAGTTTTTATGCTTGAGAGAGAGAAAGTGTGTTGAGTCTCCAAAGAGACACTCCTATTCATAGAGAACTTGAAAAAGAGAGCTTTGTGAGCCTATCTACATCTACTTCAACCTAGCCAAGCAACTGGCACAGCAAATGGCTCTAGCTTATGTACAACGCTGCAATCAAGCACACCACAGCCCCAACTTACAGACTCCGCAGCGGGCCTCTCTACATGGCTCCTCCATCAACGAGCAGGCAGCTCCCTCTAATCGGCCATCAAAATGCTCTCTCAGTGTCAAACCCTACGAGCCAAGATCTTAAGCAACCTCAACATCCAACGACATGGCAACTGAGCTCCATCGACTGCAAAGGAGGAACCAACGACCTTCTATGATCCCTTCTATGACCTTCGATAATAGCTCAGCAAGCCTCCACGCTTCAGCAACCTTCAACTCCTCCACGCTTGGCAACTCTCCGTCTCCACGCTCAGCCCAGCTCAACGCCCATGTCAACTCTTATCTCCAATGGCTTCTATGAGTTCTACGACTCCACTCCATCACCAACGACGCTCACAGGCAAGGGAAAGTTTGCAAGCTACGGCTGAGGATAATCCTCATCCTGCTCACTTTGTCTTTTGTGGGAGCAGCGCTTGCATGGGTCCCTCCTTCCGTCAACGGGCCTGGAGCCTAACGGAGTTTTCCAAACGGAAGGGCATTTATCTGAGGTGAATTACGGGGAAGGTTAACCTTCCCCAACGAGGTAAGCATTTATCCCCTGCTGCACTCCATCTCCCCTGCTGCTGCTCCATCGCCCCTGCTGCTACGCTCCATCCCGCTCCATCCCTGCTGCGCTCCATCCTTGCTGCGCTCCATCACGTGGAAGACCAACTCCCTTATCCAAAGCTCCCTTATCCAACGCCCCTCCATCGCTGGCCATATTGGTGGAATACTCTGTTAACACTGGCCTTATCCATTGCTCCCACTCCCTACTCCTTCGCAACTCCAGCCTGAGGCCTCCCGTTCGAGGTGTGCTCCAAGGTTTGCTCCCACCTTCACCTGCAGCGCTTTCATGGGTCGATTGCTCCAGCCACAAAGTCGACGCGTGTCCCCTTCCATGTGTCCCCTTCCACCAATATTCCATCTGTCCTTCCACCGATACTCCATGTGTCCCCTTCCACCAATACTACATGTGTCCCCTTACTCCCCAAACGTTACTCCCTCCATTAATCCCCCCTTTGGATCTCCTTCTTCCTCATAGTTATTTACGTCTTCTTGGCCCTCGCTTGTTCTATAGGTTCGGGAGGCCAACACGTGGGCATCTGCAAGAATTACAAAAGCATCTCTGTGAAGATTACCATCCACCGTCGACCCCATGGCTTCCCTCCCAGTGACTGCGTACGTTGTGCCTTTCTATTCAATCATGGTGGTTGTGTTTTTTTTAAATCCTTTTTACCTATTTCTAAACTTCTTCGATGACAGGCTTCAAGACATTGAGAAAAAAGCAATTTGCTTGAAACAAACTTATTCTGGATACCATATCAGCAAATTGCAGACACCTCCCATTGGGTTATTTAATGCAAGCAACCTGCATTGGGATCTTGTTGAAGACCTTGGATCTCGATACAAGGTCTGTCGCATAGCATACATCAACATGGATCGTGTTGACGACTTCATTGAGGGAGAGAGCCAAAACTCGATGTTCCCTACAAGCTTTCGCATCCAAAAGACAGAACATAAAAAGGATGGGTGCCTCAAAAAGTCAAAAGACAATTCTTGGTTACTTAAAAAAACGTAAGCTCTTATCAATTTATGTTGAGTTCGATCCTTTGTTGTTAATAGGTCCTCCCTCATTGCAATATGGGTGTGGTGTAGGTATTGGTGCTCCTTCGGTCCCTTGGATGCCAAATTTATGTTGAGTTCGATCCTTTGTTGTTAATAGGTCCTCCCTCATTGCAATATGGGTGTGGTGTAGGTATTGGTGCTCCTTCGGTCCCTTGGATGCCAAAAATGCTCTACTACTCCCTGTGGATCCCAACAAAGTTCCAAAGTTAGGAAAAGGATCTAGGCCTCATGCAATGCATGGGCGGAATGCAGTAGGCTGCCAATGCCATTTTGTGGTAAAGCAGTTGTATCATTGGGTTGACGTAGCATGCATTTCATACATTCACATGCATCACACTAACTTGGATGACACTATTTGCCATGGAAATTCTATGGATATTATAAGTGATCCCAACCTTGCTTTTGCCCCATGGCTATCCTTAGACAGGAAACAATGGATATTCAATATGTTGTGTAAGGGGTTCACTCCCTCACAAGTTTTGGACAAGCACATTGCAATGGTGCATCAGAGGCAACAGTTAAGCCCGGATTGTGTTTATCAAAGAGACGATTTTGTTTCCATTAGGGATGTACTTAATATTGCAAAGCGTTTAGCTTCGAGTACGTATGAACTACACTCCAATGATGCCCAAAGCATACGAATGTGGATGATTGAGAATAGAGACCATGTCTTCGTATATCAAGAACAAGACAATCACCATGACTTCATCCTTGGTATCCAAACGCCTTGGCAACTACAGAAGATGAGTGAGTTTGGAAATGATAACTTGGTTGCATTAGACTCAACATTTGGAACAAATGTGTATAAGGTAAGAGTTTATATTTCTCTACACCTTATTATAACTGCATTTTTCATTCTCATTCTCATCCTATATTTCTTTCATGTTCTAGTAATATAATGATAGCTACACTTTGGCTACCTTGTAGTTTCAATTGTACACTATGTTGGTTTTTGATCCACATCGTAATGGAGTTCCGGTTGCTTGGGTGATCACCTCGAGTTCCACTACGGATGTGGCCGAATATTGGTTGAGAGTGTTACGCAATCGTGTCCTTGACTTCAACAAGTCGTGGGATATCAATGCCTTTATGGTAGATGATGCAGCTGCAGAAATCCAAGCTTTGAGGTACACATACTTATTGGATAATGCATATTGTCATTTGTGTGTTCTCAGTCTCTGCTAATTTAAGACCTCCTAATAGCTTACTTACTCTTTTTTTGAATGCATGTAGACGTGTCTTCAATGTACCTATATATTTATGCCTTTGGCATGTTCGACGGTGCTGGTTAAAGCATGTCATTAAAAAGGTCAACGATTGGCCCAAACGTGCCGAGATTTTTAAGAGGTTGGGATTAATCATGCATATGGGACGTGATAAATCATGGTCTGACAAGCAATTGATGGTTGAGGTTGAGATGGAGATTGACCAATTCATAGAAGACTTTGTCGAGGAATCGAAGTTCCTAGAGTATTTTCAAGATCGATGGGCCCATCGCTTACGTAAGTTCGGACATATCCATACTCAAGGTGGTGTTACTTCTCTATATGCTGACTTGTCTATTGGGTCTACAAATCGTGCGTAACCTCTCTCTTGCTTAGTTGTGCTACAGCTATGTGGGTTCGAGCAGCACGTACTCTCCCACATGCAAATCAAGACACGAACGGGGCAATCGAGTCATACCACGCAACTCTGAAGTCTCGCTTTTTATGTGAGAAGAAAAAAATATATGGGCGACGTCTAGATTGGCTGGTACATAAGCTTACATCAGCCTGCTTACCCTACTACTGGTATATGGATGTTCTTAAAGAGAAGGGCTTTAAGCATAACTTTAACATCGAACGGCTAATAGAGCATTCTGTCACAAGAGCCCTCAATATTAGCGATGCATCTGTTACATTTTCAAGGGATGGACGCACTGCATCAGTTCTGAGTGAAAGCAAACGCGAACATTATTACACCGTGTACAATGCCATCTCTGAATGGGCCTGCTGCAATTGTAACTGGTCCAAGAAAGGGAATGTGTGCAAGCATCAAATCAAAGTTATGCTTCTTCAGGGCTTAGAGGTGCACACGATCGTTCGCAAGTGCCACAACTTGTACCAGGACAAGATTGGTGCTTCCTCTTCATCACATGCTCCAACAACAAGAGTGCATGTACATGACTCGACACTACATCCACATGAACGTTCAGGTAAAGGTACACATAATAAACTCATGAAATTATGTCATTTTATTTTGCAATGAGATGTACGCTTGGTCCAACACCTACACTTCATGCCCACACATGTGATTGGCTAGAATTTCATGCAGATACTTCGTACCAGGACCCACACAATCGAGAAATGTTATTGAAGTCAATTATGTCAGACTTGGATGAAGCAGTCGAGATCGCAGGTGATTTTTTCTTCCACTGCATGCATGTGTGTCATTGCTCAAAGGAGTTTTCATTCATAGGGAAGGGTGAGACCAAAGAACATTCTTTTAATGAATTTGTGCATACTTGTAGCAGACATGGTCTTCAAGGGGGCACCAAGATTAGATATAGCAAAAGCCTGTGCTTGGATTTCCACCTTCAAGGAAAAGACAAAATATTTTCCTACCATGTCATCAAAGGAGTCACATGACATTGATATGGCATTAAGTCCCGATGGACTTAGAGGTGATTGCATAATTTTCCGGTTCATGCACTAGGTATTCTTTGGTAGGGTCAGAGCCAAGGTGTGGCAATGTGTAGAAAAATACATGCAAATGTGTTTACTTGGTTGCTTTTATGTACTTGTAGCAGATATGGAATCGACTTCAGAAGGGGAAGCTGAGGAACACATAGCAATCGACCCTATTGAAATTTCTATCTTCAAGCACTACATGGGAAAGTTACCCTCTAGCATCAAAACAAAAATATATGGGCTTGTGCAAGCCCAATCAAATTGGGAGTGTGGTCTTCCATTATACTACATGCCCACATCTTTGTATACGAGGTGGGTTTACATCTTGGAAAAGAAGTTTCAATTTTATCCCATCCAAAATATGGGACCTTTGCTTATGTGGATAGTTCTAGGCAAAATACAAGTAATTTGTTTTTGTTTGGAAACAAATGGTGAGGGACCATGGATAGAGCAGCAAGTGAGACCACACATACCCGACAGATTCCTCTGCTTTGCTCAAAATGGCATAGGACATATGGGACATGGTCATGTCAAGATTCCTATGCTGGCACCACAAAGAAGATTGCGCATTGCCATGCCAGGGGATCCCGAAAGTCCAGGTATAATGTCCAAGAGAAGCTTGTAATAAATCATTGTGTGTCTATCTCATGGAATAGGCTTACCTCTTGTATACAACGTGTGGCTAAGGCAACCCTATTTTGGCAGAGTTAGAGACGAATTTGCAAGATTTCATTGATGGCATGGCTCTAAGCATTCCCAGGCACGTGCGAAAAATAATATTTGACAAGGCAGATGAAAAAGTGCCATGGATGTATGGTTTCCCATTGACATACATGCCAAGTGATCCTCATACCAGATGGGCTTTTTGGTTTGAATGTGACTTTCGTATTAGGCCACCCCAAAATTTGGGACATTTGCTCCTATGGCTGCTTTTAGGAAAGATTCAAGTAGCATGTTTTGTATTGTATGGAAGTGAGAACAGTCACTGGATTGAATCTCATATTAGGCAAAATATTCCAGAGCACTTCCTATGCTTCTTGCAAAACGGAACGATCCGCTTGGGAAATGGAGAGTATAGGTGAGTAGGCAATCGAAGTTCATTTGTATGTCAGTGTTGCCGTAAAAATTTGGAGAGTCTCTATTTGTTTTTTAAGAAAACGGTGAGCCTCTAATTTTGAAATTTTCCTCATGCAGGTGATGACATGAGACTACTTCAACATCTAGCGTCCCTAATGAGGCGAATGAAGCATAAATTTTGTGATGTAAAAGATGCTAGCGAGGCGACAGATTGTGTACTTCAGTTTCAGGTTGTGGAAGATGGTTATGATAACAGCATTGTTCGAAAGAAGCCATTTGTGGAACGAAGTCTTGCTAGGCGAAGAACACCACATGAGAGTGCAAAGCCTTTCCAAAGGCCCAAGAAGAAGGCTCCTGTAACGATGCAAAAAAAACTAGACAAGCAAGCTACATCAAGACAACCTAATCATTGATGTTATTGTTAATCTTGAAACATTGAATTGAATGTCTACCTAGGAACATGTCATCAATTATGGATTATTTTTTGCATATTTTGAGATGACTGTATACAAATGTTGTAATTGTGTCTCTAGCCTTCTAATTTGCTTTAAAAATGGGTGGATCCTTCATAATGCACAAAGTCATATGATCATGTAGGTAGAAACTCTCTCTCTCTCTCTCTCTCTCTCTTAGCTTTAAACTCATTGAGATTACATAGCAATATTAAACTTGGAGGAAACATAATAAAGAGTGGAGACTAATATGAATGAAAAGATTAACATGGATAAATAAGGCTTACAATGTCATTTCCAAATAGAGATTACAATAGTTGCATTTTGAATACAAAGCACAAGATGCAAATAGGTCCTTAGTCCTCCTTGTATTATGACTCACAATAAATAAGGCTTACAATGTCATTTCCAAATAGAGATTACAATAGTTGCATTTTGAATACAAAGCACAAGATGCAAATAGGTCCTTAGTCCTCCTCCGAGGAATCATCAACAAAAGGATTATCACACTTTGACTCAGGGACGAGGGATGTAGCCATGGAGGCTTGACGGGCTTGCTTCTTTCCGAGAACCTTCTCGGAAGTTCGGGACAAACGCTTCTCCTTACGAGCTGGAGCGTCCCAGGTAGCCATGAAACCTTGAACATGCTCCTCAATCCACTGTGCTTCATCTATCCCTTCTTTGCAAGGCAAGGTTTTCCATAATTTTTTGGCACTAAGCTTTGCCCTGTATTTTGCCTGAGCCCTACAATTGGCATACCTCTCTTCGACCGAGAACGAGCGCTTTATCGATCGTTGTAGGTGGCGAGAAGCACATGATGCATCCTCACTTTTCTTATCTTTGCATACTCGCTTTATCTTCGGACCGCGCTTCAAGTGTGGAATAGGAGACATGTTGTGTATAATTCGCCTGTGGTTGTTAAATGTCCTTAGAGTTGTGAACTTCTTGCGTTGAAGCGGGCATTTTTTGACCAAGCAAACAAACCAATAGTGCCCTTCATCCTCCACTCCGCGCTTGAAATTTTTACCGGCCATGGTTTGTGACGTTCTTGGTGGCTAAGATAAGCTCCTACACACCTCCACACCAAATTCACATGGGTGTGTGATTGGTTATGAAGGTTTACATTACCAAAAAAAAATGTTCTTAATGCAAAAATTATATTCACACATCATGCTATTACATTCAACATGGAGAGATTGGCCAACAAAAGGAAAAAGAGATTGGGGATTTTAAAAATTTCGGCGTTACAAAAAAAAAACCAGAGATAGTGAGATTATATTCACAGAGTGCGTGATTACATTCATGACTATTAGTTTGCCTTAGACTAAACAAACGGGTTAGTAGAATGTTGCTTACTGAGTATGAGGTGTCTTGCTTGGAGGGCCTGAGGCTTGACGTCGGGGCAGCGAGCCTTAGAGGCTATTGCTTTGTGGATCCTTGGAGCAAAGGAAGGGCGAACGTTGGAGCGGGTACAGCCAGCAAACTTTGCAGGTGAGGGTGGGAGCGAACCTTGGAGCACACCTCAAACGGGAGGCCTCAGGCTGGAGTTGCGAAGGAGTAGGGAGTGGGAGCAATGGATAAGGCCAGTGTTAACAGAGTATTCCACCAATATGGCCAGCGATGGAGGGGCGTTGGATAAGGGAGCTTTGGATAAGGGAGTTGGTCTTCCACGTGATGGAGCGCAGCAAGGATGGAGCGCAGCAGGGATGGAGCGGGATGGAGCGTAGCAGCAGGGGCGATGGAGCAGCAGCAGGGGAGATGGAGTGCAGCAGGGGATAAATGCTTACCTCGTTGGGGAAGGTTAACCTTCCCCGTAATTCACCTCAGATAAATGCCCTTCCGTTTGGAAAACTCCGTTAGGCTCCAGGCCCGTTGACGGAAGGAGGGACCCATGCAAGCGCTGCTCCCACAAAAGACAAAGTGAGCAGGATGAGGATTATCCTCAGCCGCAGCTTGCAAACTTTCCCTAGCCTGTGAGCGTCGTTGGTGATGGAGTGGAGTCGTAGAACTCATAGAAGCCATTGGAGATAAGAGTTGACATGGGCGTTGAGCTGGGCTGAGCGTGGAGACGGAGAGTTGCCAAGCGTGGAGGAGTTGAAGGTTGCTGAAGCGTGGAGGCTTGCTGAGCTATTATCGAAGGTCATAGAAGGGATCATAGAAGGTCGTTGGTTCCTCCTTTGCAGTCGATGGAGCTCAGTTGCCATGTCGTTGGATGTTGAGGTTGCTTAAGATCTTGGCTCGTAGGGTTTGACACTGAGAGAGCATTTTGATGGCCGATTAGAGGGAGCTGCCTGCTCGTTGATGGAGGAGCCATGTAGAGAGGCCCGCTGCGGAGTCTGTAAGTTGGGGCTGTGGTGTGCTTGATTGCAGCGTTGTACATAAGCTAGAGCCATTTGCTGTGCCAGTTGCTTGGCTAGGTTGAAGTAGATGTAGATAGGCTCACAAAGCTCTCTTTTTCAAGTTCTCTATGAATAGGAGTGTCTCTTTGGAGACTCAACACACTTTCTCTCTCTCAAGCATAAAAACTCACACAAAGGAACCTTTCTCTCTCCGAATAGGAAGAAGGAAATTTCAAGAACTCTCCTTCACAAAAACATCAAGAAACCAAGAAGGAACTCTCTCACTCAAAGAAGATCTCTCACAATCTCTCAAGCTCACAAACTGGAGATGGAGGAGGCCTCACATGCAGAGGGCTTATTGCCTTGACAACATGCAAGGGCTTGTGAGCACCATTGGCTCTGATACCATGATAAAACGAAGATGAGAGTGAGAGAGAGAGAGAGAGGAGTGCACAAGATAGGCTAACTGTACACTAACTGTATTCGAAGGAAAATAGGAATATATACATAGATCCCTTAAGGTTAGGGTTAGGGCTTGTCCCATAACCCTTATGGTGCAATTTACACACACCATTCTCAACAATAGTGACCCATCGTCTAGGGTGGTCTCCTATGAGGAAAGCTTGTTGAATTACACGGCGCAGTGGAATAGAAACTGAACAAAGAATAGAGAGTACATAGCAAACTGGAGACGAACAAAATTTTCCTTCAATACTGATGTACTATAGATGATGGCTCCATCCACCCGTGCGCTCCCACAGTGGAGCTTAGATAGCGATCTAGACAGATACTAGGCGAAGAGCTACTAGCTCGAAGATCTAATCTGGTTAAATGGACTGGGCAAGTCACCTCTTTATAGCTATGAGGGCGGTAGTCGGATCAATGTAGTCAGTGGAACCGATCAGTCAACCTAGTCGGTGAAGCGGACTAGTCAACCTAGTCGATGGAACTGACTAGTCGTCCATGGAACCGACCTTCAATGAGCTTCTACGCTTCCACGACTCTTTTTTAGCCGACCTTTCAACAAGGCACTCCTCCAACTACGTCGTCGTCATTGCTTCTCCCATGCACAGAGGTTTTGGAACCTTTTCTCTCTCTACCTCCCTCTCTGCCACATGGCAGATAGGAGCTAACTAGGGTTAGGTTCAGTCAACCCTTGCTTAGGTGGTTTGGTCACCACTACCATGTGGCAACCTCATCCACAGGTGCCACGTTAGCATCTTATCCTCAACGTGGCACCCTACCACGTCATCTAACATGTGGCACTACCACGTCAACCACCTACCACATCATCATGTGGCACTACCACATCATCATGTGCCACCTCACATAGTGCCACCTCACCTAACACATGGCATTGACAGCTTACAGTGCCACATCAGCACCTATGCTTCACAAGCACACTATGTGCTCCAGCATATGCACACACAGGCCACATCAATGCATTTTAGAGCACCCTTGAGGTCATATTCTTCTGCGAGCTTTATCTTTCGATCCAAGTGGAATTTGGAGATGCTCCAAAAACCAAAAGCGCTTGCTAGCTCGCACTCTACGCAGTTGTCACATCATTTCTGAAATTTGTAATTTTCAGTTTGCAGTATTTGCAGAAACCTCTTTATCATCACCACTCCTAATCAGATCACATCCTCTCCAAAACCAGCAAAAACCTAATGAAGATAAAATCTATTTTGCTACTTTTTCATATCGTTCGATGTATAGACTTGTTATAGGACTAGCTACCTTAGAGGAGATAATCCACAAAAGCCAATCTGAAGCCCTGCCCAAAAATTCCCAATTAGTTCCTGAACGGTGTCGGTCCCTCCAAAACCTATCATCAGCATTCATCTCACACATACCGACACCTGTTCCATTATTTGAAAGAGGGCAAATTCACTCTTGTTGAGTCACTTAGCAGTTTGGGTTCCTAATTCAGGATAATTGCACCATTGCACACACATGCCACATTGTAAAGTCACTAGTTGACTATTTTGGCATTCGAATTTTGCACCACTTCTACAAACCTTGTAATGCCTCTAGCTATCATTGGCACTTGGTTGCTATTTGTATCCAAGATTTGATTTTTGGTGCTCCATGGCAAAAACACATGATGATGTCATATTTCTTGATTAGATTAGCAAGCTTGATGATAACAACTATGGCAATTGGAAGTTCAAAATGCTGAACATTTTTCAACTAAAGAACTTGTGGGACATAGTCACAGGAGATGAAAAGAGACCCGAGATGACTTCGGCAACTCCTCTTACGGCAGCAGATCAGCAAAGCAACTAGAGCTCACAAAGAAACCAAAAGAGTGGGATACCAAGGCTCGACTTGCCTTGAATATCATCAATTTCAATGTGAAAGATATGATAATCCCTCTTCTTCGTGGGCATACATTAGCTGTACTTGCTTGGAAAGCTTTGGAAAGGAGGTACAATGCCAACAACAAGTCGCGTATTCTCTTGTTCGAGAATCAACTAAACAACAATCCAATGCTTCCAAATGAATCAAGTCCTAAAGTCTTACTCAGATTGATGGACCTTAGCGATCAGCTCACATCCCTTGGACACGAGGTCAAACAAGAAAGACTAGTCCAGCTTGCCATCAATGGACTTGGATCAGATTATGGGCAGTTTGTAACCGCATTAGTCACTCGAGATGCACCTCCAACATTTCAACTCATGTCAGACATGCTCATGCAAGAGCAATTGAGACGTGGTCTCAAAACAGATTCGAAGAATCATGACATTGCCTTCACAGCAAGAGGAGGTGCAAGGGGGTCATATAGAGGAAAAGGCAATAATTCCAGATGCTCTAGCAATCAAGGCAGAGGTCAGTACCAAGGCAAATAGGCTCCATCTTCATTAACTCAGAGTCATGGTCCTCCTACTCAAAGGGGGACATGGAATCCTAGAGGTAGAGGTAACTCTGGAAGAGGAGGAAATCAAGGAAGTACTCCTAGACAGAAGGGAAATTGCAACTATTGCGGCATCCCATGCCATTGGGAACTAGAGTGCAAAAAGAAACAAAGGGAATTAGGCAATGCATACCGGTCAAACAAGTCTCACAACCCTCATCAAGGAAACCATCATCAATGGCAATCCGCCCATTATGTCTATGATGAAGACAACTCTCAGGACTATCAATACAAAGTTATCATATCATTGTCTACATCTTAGATTCAAAAGGATGAAAACACGTGGTGGTTTGACTCTGGTGCAAGCAACCACATGACACCTGAGAAAGAATGGTTCTCTAATCTCCATCTCAATTGGAATCCAAAAGAGAACGTCATGATGGGGGATGACACACCCCACAAAATCAAAGGGATCGGCAGCATACCCTTGCACAGTAATGCAGGCACTATAGGGAGCATTGGAGATATGTTCTATGTCCCCACAATGGCACAGAACCTTCTCTCTGTTGGACAGATGCTGACTGAGAGTGATATGGAAGTCATCTTCAACAAGTATGGATGTATTGTGAGAGTGCTTAAGAGTCTCGAATCCATCATTGCTTAGGGTGTTAAGATTGGAAGAATATTCAAGTTTTCTTCTGCCATTCCAATCCAGAGAACCCTAGCAGCTCATCATTAAAATTGGGATGCCTATTTGAGTACATTGTGGCATAAAAGGTATGGTCACCTCAACTTCAAAAGCCTTGTAGCCCTCAAAAAGACGAACATGGTACAGGGGCTTCTACAATTGTACTTTCAAAAAGATGTACATGAGGCTTGTTGCATGGGTAAGCAACACAAACAGCCCTTTCCAACATCTTCGACTCGAAGTATCGATGTTCTTCAGATCATTCATTTAGATCTATGGGGTCCGGCTATTATACCGTCTCTTGGCAAGGCTTTGTACTTCATGACCTTCATCGATGATTACTCAAAGAAGACTTGGATCTACTTCTTGAAACAAAAGTTTGATGCATTCAACACCTTCAAAGACTTCAAAGCCTTGGTAGAAAAGCAGACCGGCAAGTACCTAAAGGTCTTCCGTTGTGAGAATGGAGGTGAATACAATTCGACAGAGTTCAATGCCTTTTCTAGACAACATGGCATCACACATCAGTTCACATGCAGGTATACCCCTCGGCAAAATGGGGTTGGTGAACAAAAGAACAGAGTGATTGCAGAGTCATCTAGGTGCATGGTTGATGAGAAGAATGTTCCAAGATAATATTGGGCCGAGGCATGTGACACAGCTGTGTACTTAATGAGCACGAGTCCCACTGCTTCATTGCAAGATATAACACCAGAAGACGCATTCACGTGAACTAAGCCCTCTATTGGTCACTTGAGAGTATTTGGCCCTCTTTCTTATACTCATGTTCCTGATGCACTTAGGACTAAACTTGATGTCAAATCAATCAAGTGTGTTTTTCTTGGATATGCTGCAGAGTCAAAGGGATACTGACTCTATAATCCAGTCAACCAAAAGTTGATTATATTCAGGGATGTTATCATTGATGAGGCTTCATCATACTTTGATAGTCCGACTATAGTTTCTACTCCGCCTCAACCAACAGTGCCAGTGATACATCAGATTCCTTTGCCTACAAAGTCAGATAGTATGCAATCAATAGTGACCACTTAGAGTAAAGGCAAAAAAAAAGGTTCTTGACATAATGGATATAGCTACTACCATGGTCATCACTGAGATTCCTGAAAGTTCCACTTCTAATCTCAGAAGATCTGTTCGCGATCGAAAGACACCTGAGAGGTGGACCTACAAGAGCAACTATGCATTCATGGCCAAAGTGATGGAGTTTGATGAGCCAACCTCCTTTAAAGACGCAGTGCAAGTCCCTGAGTGGCAACATGCAATGGATGAAGAGTACAATTCTCTTCTCAAGAACTTGGACCTTGACAGATCTTCTTGCAGAGAAGAAGCCCATAGGATGCAAATGGGTTTACAAAGTCAAACTCAACTCAGCTGGTGAGGTTGACAAATACAAGGCTAGGTTGGTAGCCAAGGGATATGCCCAAGAGTATGGCAGAGATTATGAGGAGACCTTTACAACACTTGCAAAGATGACTACCGTCAGGACAACCATAGCTCTTGCAGCTCACTTTGATTGGCCCATCCAGCAGATGGATGTGAAGAATGCCTTCCTCAATGGTTTTCTAGATGAGGAAATCTACATGATACAACCTCCAGGATATGCTATTACTGGTATGGAACAAAAGGTCTGCAGCTTGCAGAAATCACTTTATGGTTTGAAACAAGCTCCTTGTGCATGGAATGCAAGGATTCATCGTCACTTTTTGACATCTGGTTTTCAACCATCAAATTCAGATCCATCTATTTACATCAAAAAGACTATAGAAGACATGCTTCTTGTAGTACTCTATGTTGATGACTTGATCATCACCAGCTCTAATGGACATCTCATCTCAGAAACAAAGAGTCATCTCACCTCAGAGTTTGACATGAAGGATATGGGAGAACTCCATGATTTTCTTAGTATAGAAATATGGAGAGATGACACATGGATCACACTTTCTCAAGGAAAGTACACTCAAAAGGTACTTAAGCAATTTCATCTACATGACTGCAAGCCACTCCCTACTCCTATGGAATGCAATATCAAGTTGTCACCACTTGACACTTCTCCACCAACTTCAGATCCTCTATAGTACAAACAACTCATTGGCAGCTTGATCTATTTGACTATCACCAGGCTAGACATATCCTATGCAGTTGGTGTGCTTAGCCAGTTCATGCAAAATCCCAAGAAGACTCATCTCCTTGGTAGCGTGAAGAGAGTACTCAGATACCTTCATGGTACATGGGATCATGGCCTACATTATGCCAGGTCATTCGACTTACACTTCCATGGATACATAGATTTTGATTGGGTAGGAAGTGTAAATGATAGAAGATCCACCAGTGGATACTACTTTATTCTTGGCTCCACAGCTTTGTCATGGCAAAGCAAGAAGCAACCAATTGTGGCATTGTCTTCCACCAAAGCAAAGTACAGAGGATCCACCAATGCAACATGTGAAGTAATTTGGTTCAGAAGGCTTCTTTTAGAGATTGAGATACTTTTTGGAGATGCTACTGTGCTCTATTCAGATAATATGAGCATCATTCAATTGGCAAAGAACCCAATGTTTCATGCCATAACAAAATACATTGAAATGCATTATCACTTTGTTCATGAGAAAGTTCTTAGTGAAGAAATCGACTTGATACATTGTCCAACACAAGAACAAGTTGCAGATATCTTCACCAAGCCACTTTCCCTTGATAAGTTTGCACACTTTCAACATCAGCTTGGTCCTTGCCAATTGCAACTTAAGAGGGGGAAGTGAACGTTAAGTTGTACACCTTTGCATACTTTTTTCATTGTGCTCTTTTTTCACTCTTGTGCATCTTTTTTTATCTTTATTTTTGTTGCCGTTATGCAACATTCAAAAAATCCAAAAAAATGTGTTTTGTAAAGCACCCTCTTCTTATGCAGTGCATTTTAAAAGGGGGTGCTAAGAATGGTGTGTGTAAATTGCACCATAAGGGTTATGGGACAAATCCTAACCCTAACCCTAAGGGGTCCATGTATATATTCCTATTTTCCTTGGAATGTAGTTAGTGTACAGTTAGCCTATCTTATGCACTCCTCTCTCTCCCTCACTCTCATCTCTATTTTATCAATTGTGGATATAGCCCACCATGTTCATAGATCAAGGATACCACGCCCTCCTGTGCCACCATAGCGTGAGACTACCTCTGATAGATGCAAATATGAGATATTTTCACCACTCACGGATGAGCCACCATGGTGCCAAGTTTCAGTTTTTGAGTCCCAACTCTCAACCTACTTTAGTTAGTATCATATTTATGCTTGATTTTGCTCAAGCTATTGAGATCTTTAGATTAGTTTAGCACTCAACAAGGGCCCTAGCATGCCCTTTGCCCAAGCCCATTCAGGCTTGTATGAGTTTTTCCTTTTTGGTGTACTTTGTACTTTGTCCCATAGGCCCATGAGGCCTCCCACGGACATTAATACATCTTTCTTTCTTTCTTTCTTTCTCTCTCTCGTTCTATTTCTCTTTCTAGGTCCATGCAAGACATGTATGGGCAAGTAAGATTTGCTTAGTCTTATGAATTTAAAAATTACATAAAGTGATGTGGATGACCATTGAAATTCCATCCCCATAACCATTCTAAAAAGGTAATGTGGATGACCATTACAATTCCATGCTAAGATGAAGAAAGGTCGGGATTAAAACTTCCAAGTTTGATAATATCTCCAATATGTATTGATGTAAAGGACGGTCGTTTGTTTTTGTTTTAGTGGATGCTATAGTTTTGTCACACCTATGTTTTACTTTTGTAATTATCCCTAGTGCCATATTTCTTTGGTTAAACTTGTTATTAATGTAAGGGCAAGTAAAATTTGTTTGGCCTCATGAATCTAAAGATTACATAATTTAGTAATGTGGATGTCCATTGAAATTGTACCCCCTTTTGAAATATCTCACTAAAAGGGTAATGTAAATGATCATTACAATTCCATGCTAAAATGAAGAAAGGTCGGGATTAAAAATTGCAAGATCAGTAAGATCCTAAACATGTAACTAGATACTTTATTATACATTTTCAAGGGAGAATTTCCAAGAGATTGGGAATTTTCTTTTGGGATCATAGATTGGATTGTGTTGATGCAAAGGTTGGTAGTTGTTTTAGTGGATGAATTTTATAAATAAATGTGCCATGTGCTTTGGAGTACTCCATAGCATATCTAAATTGGAAAGGAACTTGTAATTAGTAATTTGTTTGAGGTTGCATTTTGATTTGGAGAGACGTGGAAGTTGTTTGTGTGACCTTGACTTACGCATGAATTTTGTGAATTGGAGATTTAATTGGTAGCAAGCTTTCCTTAGGGGAATTTTTTTTGTTTGCTATAATGTATTTTGCATATTAATTTATCCTTTTCCATGGTTGTCGGTGTATTAACTTGCATAATTATTCGTTTTTCATAGCATCTCTAAATTGGAAAGGAACTTGGAATTAGTTATTTTTTTGAGATTGCATTTCAATTTGGAAAGATGTCGAAGTTGTTTGTGTGATCTTGTCTTACACATGAATCTTGTGAATAGAAGATTTATTCAGTAGGGAGCTTGTTTGTTTGCGGTTATATATTTTGCATATTTTTTCTTCAATGGAAAGAGATGGCACTTGTCTCTATGCAAAAAATGTGCATGTGCAAGTGTAGCAAAAAATTAAATGCCTTGTTTAAATGGAGTGGTCATGGATTTGGGAAAGAAGCTTTGAAAGTTGTTAGTTAGGGCAACATCAATTGCTTATACGTGCAATGTCTAGGCTTTTTGGGGGTTTTGTGTTGTGCTAGAAAGGGAATGGGACATTTTTTAAAGAAAAGAGATGGATTATTTTTTACATGTGCTTTGTTTTTTTCATGAACCTTATTTTGTGAGTTTGGTTGCAATATAGAGTATGGAGGCAAAAGAATCTTCTTCTCTGATCTTAGAGCATCCTATGGGTGTAGGAGAGATTGATCATTATGTTTCAACACTTACCCCTTTTACTTCAATAGAATGGGAATATTTAAAGGGCTCTATATGTGATTTGTCTAAGTTCTTACATGTTGCCTATTGCTAAGGGGATCTGCTAGAGGCACATAGCGAGGGCTTTGAGGGTGTGACTCATATTGAGCTGAGCCTATGGTCGAGGGCTACCCTAGGTTGTGTTACCTAATATATCAATAAAATTCTTTTAATATTGCATGAATCTCAAATTCCTCACACATATAATTATGATATAAAATTGTAGATATTATGATCTCTAGCCTTATCTTGGCTTTGTGTGTTTAGATTTAATAATCCCATCAATAAATGAACCATACAATTAATTCAATCATTTGGATAATTATAAAAAGTTCCATATGATACATGGATTGAAATTTTTAAAAGAAAAGTAAAGTGAAGTAACTTATGACAATATTGCAATCCAAACATTTTTTGGTAAGGAACTAAGCCACCGAATTGGCATTAGAATTTTTCTATTTATTGAATTTGCAAATTTAAGCAAAGAATTAGTACAAAAGTGTCAAATCCATCAAAGAGTCCAAGCTCTGAGGTTAGGGTCCACTTACCTACCACCATCCAAGAAAAACTAGGTGTCAGAACATCATAGTTTCAATTGGGTAGACAGGTAATGCCTGTATTCCCTGGCATGTTATTGCTTTACCTAGAAACAAAGACATCCGTCTAGATTCACAAATATCATTTTTTTGTAAAAACCATGTTATATGTACAATCAGTGTCACAAATCCATCATTACCCTGCCACCAAAGTGTGTGAGATGATAAGGGAACCAATATCATTAATTTAAAGGGAACCAAGGGATGGTCCACCTCTTTATTGAAAAAAAGTAAGGGGGTTAGTCCACCCCTTTTGAAAAAGCAAAATGTCTCTTTATTTTTATTGAATGATGATGATGACGGTGGGGGGTAATCCACACCCATGAATGGCAATTAAAGCTCAAAACAATTTGAAAAAATAAATAATTGAACCCAAAAATAACTTGCACATAGGAAAAATAACAAAGAATTCATAAGGGAACAAGCAAAGCACTTAAGCCATGAAATGATTAATTAGACAATTTAATCCAATCAATAATTAAAACAAGGGAGTAAGTGTCAATATGGGAGGTAACCCACTCCATAAATAAAACATATTTTCACCATGGGGGGTATTCCACACCCATATTGGCAAATCGATACATTTGAAGAAAGTGTGAGCTTTAATTTAAATAAAGCATTTAATTCAAATACGAAAATTGAGAAACAAATATTCATAAATTATACATATAACTACCTTGAGAAAAGTTGGAGCTTTGTGGTTAGCCTATACTTCAAAACTTAGGGGGACTAGGAAGTTTTCAACTAGTTGTGAACATCACCTAAAAAGATCTAAACTAAATGTAAATTAATCTAGATAAACAACAAGGTAAAAAGGATTAACTTAATTTTATATATATATATATATATATATCTCATTTAAAAAATAAGAGTAAAGAAAAGAAAATAACGTCAATGAAGAGCATAAATTAAAGATTAGACGTGAGATAACTATATATACATGTATAATAATGCAATAAGGAGGTGCTACATGCAATAAAAAATAAAAAATGATCATACAATAAAAGAAAATGTGTTATGATCCAAGCACATGCAAGGTATAAGATGTAGACATAGTTACAAATATGCCTATATATAGTTATATTTATATAACATTAACAACAAGGAAACAAATATAAAACATTTTTAGAACTATAAACATAACCATATAGTTTGTATATGTATACAAGTAAGCAAGAGATCCTATTAGGGAGATAGCACGTATATATAACTATATAATTATGTCTATATATAGAGCCCTTTAAAAAATTAAGACCTTAAAACTGAAAAGTGAAAGAGCATCTTTAATTGTAAAGCAAAGAGCGTACAAGTGTAAGCACAACAAGAAGGTCAGTCCAGAAAAGAGAAGGCAAGGAAGGTTGGCTATCATGCTAAATACCATAGTAAGGTTGTTTAGGAAGGCTTGCTATTGTGTAAGGCTCGCTAATGTGTGGCTATTGGACCTAAGAAGGAGGAGTGACCCAGTGTTATAGGATGTCGATGAGGCATTTAGATGCAAGGAACTGTTGTAACAAGGATCTCCTGAAACAAGGCATGCACTATGAGATGTTGTAATATGAAAATCGTGAAAGTGGAGCTAATAACAACCAGAGAAGTGGTCAAAGTAAGAGACGTCTACATGGTCGACACACTGAGCCTATGATAAGCACTGAAGGCAAGCATCAATGAGTTGTGTCAACAATGTTCAACACCGTGAAAACCTCCAGCAAGTCTCGTGAGCAACACTGCTGTGAAGTTGCCATATGCAAACTAAACAAAGTGAAAAAATTGTGTTGCCTATGATTGAATCTTAGCCACTTATAGAGTTGATAAGGGAACCCACATGGAGTAAGGGATTAGAGAAAGAATTAGAGAAATGTAAACCTGTGAGGATGTATTGTAGCATCCTTGTCAGAGAAAGATAGGTGAGCTGGCTATTTGAGGGAGGTGAAGTAGAGAAGCCGCTAAGATCAAAGAGTAGCCAAGGATTCGTGCAGGTTTGTAGAGGTGAAGAGCAATACGTAAGGGAGCAATGAAGACCTGCGAGGAAGCCATGGTGCAAGCTTAGCTAGGGATCAACGACAGGAAATATGGCACAAAAAAAAGAGGGTCATAGAGGAGGACCGTAAGAGGAGGAGCTGATGTAGAGGTGGCTGAGAGAAGGGCCATAGCCATGAGGTGAGCAAGCAAGAATGGCAGAGGAGAGATTGCCAAAGAAAAGCAAGCGAGGAGCTTATGGGAAGAGTGTTGAGCGGCTAAATGGAGCAAGCAAAGTGGCCAAATTGGCTATCATACATAGAGAGCATGCAAGAAATGCTTAGCCAAGAAATGAGTTTGTAAATGGCAGTGGGCAGCAAGATACTTGAGGTGGCACGGTCATGAAAAGGAGGGGGCGGGGTTCATGATATGATTAATATCACTTATCTAAGGGGTTGTGAGGCAATACATTAAGTCAATCATAGTGTGTGTAAGACTCGTAAGAATAGGGGGTTTGCCATCAAAAAATAATGCTCTTAGGTAATTTTAACACTTGCCAATGCTCCTCTAAAAATAAAGATATATGTGGCAATGATATATAAAATTAAAAAAGTTTAAATGAAAGTAGGGTGACTGCCCTGTAAGGTGGCAACAAGGGGGGTTAGGGGTAGAGGTACTTTGTTAGTCTTAGTTTAGTTGGGATTGGGGATAGTTACATGGGTTTATAGGGGTTTAGTTGACTAGGGGTAGGAAAGAGTGGTTTATATATATATCACAAAAAGGAGGGGGCAGGGACCTTAAGTTAGGGGCAATATGTTGAGGGGCTAATGGGAAAAACAATGGGGAAATAGTCGAAAACACTGAAGAGTGTATCAAATAATAATCAAGAAGGGGGTAAACAGTAAATATGAATGGGGTTATATTTATTAACATATATATAGTGTCAAATAATTAGGAAGGGGGCCTACAGCCTAAAATACTTTCTATAAGGTATCATCACACAGGAGTAGGGGGGTTTAAAAAGAAGAAAACATAAAATGTATGCAAAAAACTGATAATTTAAATTTTAAACTTTGCCAAAATAGAAACAAAAAAAAGCAATAGCATAATCATTCTAATTTAAAGAAATAATAGCTAAATGAGCATAATACTTTGTTTGTAAAAGTGTAAGTGTGTGTGTGTGTGTGTGTGTGTGTGTGTGTGTGTGTGTGTGTGTGTGTGTGTGTGTGTGTGTGTGTGTGTGTGTGTGTGTGTGTGTGTGTGTGTGTGTGTGTGTGTGTGTGTGTATGTGTGTGTTTGTGTCTGTGTGTCTGTGTTTGTGTCTGTGACTGTGTCTGTGTCTGTGTCTATGTCTGTGTCTGTGTCTGTGTCTATGTCTGTGTATGTGTGTGTGCCATCAACTCTCTCTGAACTTAATCAAGAGTGCTATGATCATTTTCAAAGAATGTCTGCACCACCTACTTCACCCACTCAGCCAATCATTGATGCCAGGGACATTCTATTGACTCAGGTACAGCCAATACTAACAATGGACCATGAACTTCCTCTAGAGCAGCAGCCTTTCTCTACTGAGGAACTTCATGATGCATTGCTTCATCTTGGCAAGGGAAATCTCCTGGTTGGGATGGGCTCACAGTAGAATTTTACTTTGCTTTCTGGGAGGAACTCAAACAGGTGCTCCTTGCCATGATTAATGCATCTTGGGATAGCCAATGTATGCTTGCTTCTTAGAAACATGGCATTGTCAAGCTCATCCCTAAGAGGCATTTGTGTGAACATAGATTGGAGGCCAATTACTCTTATGCCTGTGATTTATAAGTTAATCTCCAAAACGTTGGTTCATAGACTACATAATATATTACATGATGGTCTGCATCCACATCAGTATGGTTTTGTGCCCAGAAGACAGATCTATGATAACATTGCAAATGCCATGATAGCCATAGAGTATGCCAAGTACACTGACCAAGATGTCCTTATTCTATAGGTGGATATACCCAAAGCATTTGATACTGTTCAATGGGACTTTATTGCCCAGACAATGACATGGATGGGATTTGGGCCCAAGCTAGCAAATGCAATTCATTGGTTGTACATTGATTCATCAGCTCAATGCATTTTGGGTAATCATTTATCTCAACCCTGGACTTTGGGCAGATTAGTCAGACAAGGCTGCCCCCTTAGTGCTCTTCTTTATGCTATTGCTACCCATCCTTTGCTCCTCTATTTGGATCATCTTACCACTTAGGGGAGATTGAAAGGACTACAGCTGCCAAGATAAAAAAATTTTGCAGCACAGGCATATGCAGATGACTCTTTTTTCATGCCTCAGAATAATCAACAAGAGTTGTAGCTCCTCATGAATTCTTTATCTCTATATGGACTGGCAGCAGGTCTTCATGTTAATTTTGAGAAATCAAAATTGATAGCCCTCAAACAAACTGATTGGCATGCAATTTTTTGGCCAGGGGAGATTTTGGATTCTCAAGCAGTGGTCAAACATCTGGGCTATCCTATCAGATGGACGGTTACCAGGAAGCAACAACTTAAATGGGTGTTTGACAAACTCCATGACAAGCTGCACTATTGGAAAATAGCCACTTGGCCCTTGCATGTTCATCTCAGAATAGTGCAATCTATTGTCATGGCCTATGTCCAATTGTTTTTGCCTTTGTTGCATTGGACTTCTCAGGATATTTCAACATACATGTCACAGGCAATGGAAATGCTATGGAAAACAAAGTCATCTAGGAAGGCTCTTTGATTACTAAAAATGGAATGTCTATTCTCCTTAGAAGAGTGGTGGATTGAATGTGCTTAATTTGCATCTACATGCCCTATCTCGTAAGATGTCACTACTGTTCACTTTCTCATAGCAGGAATAGCCATGGACCCACATGCTTGCATACATGTCTAGGACTATGAAGACACCTGCTTATGGTAAATGGGATGTGGACATATGGGAGGTACTACTTGGAAAATTTATGGGAAAGATTCTAGGGTGTCCTTTTGCCACTGCTCTGATCCTTGATTGGAAGTAGGTTCTTTCCCGCATCAAATGGGCTCCACCCAATCCAAGGGCCAACTCTCTTTGTCATGAAAGCTTATATTGGAGTGCTATATTTAACAATCCACTTGCATGTCAAGAGCCTGAACAGGCCTACAATTTGAGCAAAAGGGATATCAGGCACATAGATGATGTGGTGGATGATCAGGGGGTACCTACGTACTTTTTCTTAGACTATGGCCACATATGGATTACGCATGCATCACAGGCCTATTTGGCGAAAGATTACGGAGATGTTACAACCTTTTTTGCTTGTTCCTCCTCTTTCGCATGATGATAGCTTGGATGATTGGGCACTATGTCCCTCAGGGCTGAACATCCGTCCTGTGCCTTTATCTAACCTCACATCCATTATCACTTATAGGCTTTTGCAGCCAAGGCCTTGGATACATACTTATGCTAATAATATGTGGCATTTGCTCAAACCACTTACTTGGTGGACCAGGACTATGCATGCATTATGGAAAATTAAGCTTCCTCTCAAGCAGAGGCTTTTCTTCTGGAGATGTATCATAGGCACTCTGCTTGTAGGTGTTACACTTGTCAAATGGAAGATTGCTATAGCCACGGCTTCCTGTCTTCGATGTTCAGCATTTGTAGAGACAGTACCACACCTTCTATGGTTATGCCCATGTTCTAGGCTTTTGACTCAAAGGATTTCTCAAATGTTACGCCTTTGTTTCCCCAATACAACCTTTGGGAAATTTTTTTGGATTTTTGGAAGATGTCCCACTCCAGTAAGACTCTACTCCCTTCTCCTTCATTGGGTTCGTTACTGGGCTCTTTGGACTTTTTGGACCACATAATATGGCATATTTGCAACAACAGTTCACTTAGCCCTATGAGTTCTTTCGAGCCTCCTTAAGGCAATCTGTTTATGATGCCTGCAAGGAAGGTGACCTGGAGACGTCTTGCTTGGAGATAGTTTACTCTTGCTTTTGATGGAGACTCTCTGCTTTGGAGACTCCTTTTGTATTACCTAATTCTGTAATATAAGCTACTCGCATTACTTTTTTTTTTTTAAAAGTGTGTGTGTGTGTGTGTGTGTAGAAGGGTTAATTTATATATATATATATATATATATATATATATAGTGAATTTACTATAAGGTGTATGTACCAAAATCAAAAAGGGCCAAGGTAAAAAAAGTAGAGTAATCAATTACCTATCCATGATCAATTTACCAAAGGGAAAAATAAAATGTAAAATTATTAACTGACCAATAAAATTTATGAGGAGAATGTTTTTTTTTGTAATTCTTTTTTAAACAAATAAGGGAATAAAAGGTTTAAGGGGGGGGGGGGGGGGGTAGGTGAGGATGTGTAAGTGAAAAAGTGCATGTGTGCATGCGTGCGTGCATGCATGCATGCGTGCGTGCGTGCGTGCGTGCGTGCGTGCATGCGTGCGTGTGTGTGTGTGTGTGTGTGTGTGTGAGAGAGAGAGAGAGAGAGAGAACAATGATGGGTCAATACAAATAAAAGCTTAGTTATTTCAAAACAAGACAATTATATTATTATGTGCATTGATTCATACAAATGATTGCAATTTTCTCTAAAGAAAAATTTTAAGGGATCATTGAAGTTTACGAGGGTGCAACACTACGTGTTATAATTATGCTAGAATCTGGTGTACTAAGTCATGGCCCAATGACTTAGTAGTATGTTTTATGAGCCTTGTCCTGAAGGCAGCATCATGGTTATGCATCAAGGTGGAGTACAACAAAGAAATAGTTTGCAATAGAGTGACACATTGAAGAAATTATAATAAAATTGAATGTACTAGATTATATAACTACTTATCATCACAAAATATAATTACTGCACTTGCAAACAAAAAACTCGTCACAAAAATTCATAACTAAAATCATGATCACAGATGATAATCTGATGGCATGTTAAATTGATGATCAAACTATTAATGTCATGGCACACAATTGCCAAATTTTAGTCGAGTTGTTCTAATTTTGGTACTTCTAACCAATGTCAGTGGTTATGGGATTGAAAAAGATTGTTGTTAAATTTATGCAAGTTGGACATCCATCATTATAGTAATATATGAGCGCTAAAAGTTGAAGCTAGCTAAGTGCAATTGCACATGTGTTAATAAAATTGATCAACAAAATATTAAACATTTGTTGACTCAAACCCTTGATATTTGATAGACATATTAATATAGAATGTTCAATGTATAATCAAATAAAGGAATGTTTGTTATTGTTGATGCCTAATTTAGTGGAACACCAACTCTTGAGAACAAAAGAACATAAATTACTTAATTTTTCAAAAAATGTACAATGTCCATTGAGCTTTGAATAACATAACAAAAATCATGGCATAAGAAATATGTGCTTTAAAATTGTTGTTTTTAATTTTGAAAGCCCAAGAAAATGTTGTCTTTGAGCACTACAAGTGATCACCAAAACTGATTGAGCATAATATAAATCCTAGCTGCAATTGAAGGTTGCCTTTACTTTTAAGGGATAGAATTTACATATTTTAGTTATTAATCCAAATAACTTTATAATTTTTAGGGACTTGTATAATTAAATCCCTTAATATTCCCTCGAAAATGTGGACTTGTCTAATTCAATCCCTTAATATTCCCTTGAATTTTAAAGGCTCAATCAGAGAGAGAGAGAGAGAGAGAGAGAGAGAGAGTAAATACGAGATAGAGAGAGAGGGATAGAGAGAGAGAGAGAGACCAATCATTTTCAAAAGTCAAGGGGAAAGGATTTGTCCAAATTCTTATCCCTGCAAATCTTTCATCACTCTTTTCCATCACTCTATTCCATCTCTGAGTCTCTCTACATTCCAAAATGTTTGATCATTGCCATTGCACCTCCCACCTTCCACCACCCTATTCCATCGCACCCCTCTAGACTACTGACCAGCATGTTGTGGGGGTTAAAGGTCACTGTGCCTTTACCCCGGTTATGTACAATACTCAAACACATATATAAATGAATAAAAAAGAAGATTAGGGTGGTTCTGCACCCACCAAAACTTGTGGCTCTCTCTCTCTCTCTCTCTCTCTCTCTCTCTCCTTCTTCCGTTCTTACTTCCGTTGAGAGCACTCTCAACTAGAATCAGAGCCCGGGTGATCTAGCTGAGCGTGCGTGAATGCTTGAAGCTCAGCAGCTCTGTGGGAGGAAGGAGAAGCTCTATGGGAAGCTCTGTGGGTGACTTTACTTGCATCCGAGTGTGAAGAGACCTTGGAGGAACCTTTGGAAAAGTCATTTTGGTTTTGCGAAGTGTTTTTGAGAGCCTGTTAGGTGTTTTCAAAGAAAAAGTCGTTTTTTGAGCTTTTCCCTATTCCGTTCGATGACAGAGACTCCGTATTGACTTGTAGAGGCAACTATTGCTTGCTTTTGGTGTCCACTTCACTTTAGGAGCTTGGAAACACCTTCATTCTTGAATCTGGGATCATTTCATTGGATTTCTAACTCACTATGTTAGTTTCTGCGTTTTTTGCCCGGGTGTTGGAACTCAAGTTTGGAGCAACCATTTGCAGATCTGTCAGTTTCAGTGGACTCAGGAGGTCCTAAAACTTCTATGTTGCTCATCATTCGCACTCCGGTAGAGTTTACAAACAGCTCTGTTTCCAAAAACGTTTTTCAGCCCGTGTGTTGGACCCAGTGATTGAGACCACGGTTTCCAAAACCGTATGTCCCATTGCGTTCCGGACGCCCAAAAACCCTACCTGTTAGTTCTTGCACGATTCGATGGAGGATTTTCAGAGTTATAGATCTCTGTGTATTCGATTTCGTCTCTCTGTTATGCATTTTTCATTCTAAGGTTTTGAAACCTTAGATTTATGTCACAAGCAATGGATAAGTGTTGACTCCCATTTCTCACTCATCGGTTGGGATTTTGGAGTTCTGGCAGAAGAGAGATATTTGCAGATTTTCTTGCTGAGTCCAATTATGCAATGGCGCCCATGTTTTGAAGCATCTCAGGTTCTATTTTCAGTAGCGGTCATTACCATAGGACTATGATTTCTTGAGCATACCTTATGCAGATCACTTTGGTTGCAGTTTGAGTAGTGTGCGCTCATTCGTGGTATGCATTGGGTTGCAGTGGATGATTTATAGGCCATTTGGATGCATTACGGTCCTTATTGGATGCGCTGATAGGCCCAAATTGCCTTGTGGGATGCTATTTTTTATGGATGCTTTGCACATGGATGCTATTTTATGCTGAGGGACAGCTTTGACACATTGCAGGTGATGCACTGATAGTGCTATGCTCTCTTGGATGAGATATTATTGATGCATATGCCAGTGGACGGTGTTTATGCTTGAGTCATTTGGCACTTATTGGCATTTTCTTTTGGGCCAGATTTGCTCATATGGATGCATAGTATATGCACATGAGTCAGATGCATCTTTTGATGCTTTGAGCTTTGAGTTTTGGTGATATTTCACTCTATTGTGGCATACACATTTGGGTGCACCTGGTATTTGGTGTGATTCTCTCTTACAAGCACTAGCATTTGGGATTTTGTTTCATTTGCATCATGGCATCCTCTTGCATGTCTAAAAAGGAGTTTTTCAGCATTAAAAAGTTTGATGGGACAAACTTTTCTTTGTGGAAAGAACAAATAAGGGATGTGCTTATTCAAAAGAAGCAGATTAAACCCTTGGCAGGGATTGAAGCTAAGCCTGCAAATATGTCTGAGGATGATTGGAATGATTTGGATGCATTAGCAAAGTCTACTATTAGACTTCATCTTGCAGAGTCAGTTTATTTCACAGTAGTAAGACTACGGAAGATTTGTGTAAGAAACTGTGTGCCACTTATGAGAAGGAAACTGCCTCTAGTAAAGTTTACCTCATGAAGAGGTTGTTTGAGCTGCAGATGAAGGAAGGGGTCTCCATTGCTTCTCACTTGAATGAATTCAATATTATTTTCAGCTAGCTTCAGGCTCAGAAGATGAATTTTGATGCGGAGACTAAGGCAATATTTCTCTTATGTTCATTGTCATCCTCATGGGATACCTTCCGTACAGTTGTCAGTAACTCTGCACCTAGTGGAGTACTTAAATTTGATGATGTTGTGGGTAGCTTGTTGGCTGAGGAGATTAGACGGAAGTCTATGGATGGCAACAAGTAGGATGCAGCCTTAAATCTGCAAAGGGGCAGATCACAGTTCAGGGGGAAGTCCCAAGAAAGAGGGAAGTCTCGTAGCAAATCCAGGGCACGGAACATTGAGTGTTACCATTGTGCCAAGAGGCAATATGAAAAAGGATTGCTACAAGCTGAAAAGAGAGCAAAAGGATAAGAAAAAGAATGCAAATTGGGGTGCAAATCAAAAGGAAGAGAGTCCAAGGGAGGACAAAGGAAAAGTGAAGATCGAGGAGATCAATGCAGTCACACATGATAGTGACAATGACGTTCTCTTCATGTCTAGTTTATCTGCAGAGTTGCTTACCACTTCAGATGATGCATATTCCCAGGATTGGATTTTGGATTCTGGTGCTTCATTCCATGTTACTCCCCATAGGGAATGGTGCTCCACTTATGACAGTGGAAAGACAGGTTGTGTGCATCTTGGAAATGACTATGCATGTGACATAGTGGGAGCAGGTGACATAAAGTTTTCTTTTGCAAATGGGTCTGCATTTGTTTTGAAACATGTGAGACATATGCCTAAGCTGACCAAGAGTCTTATTTCAGTGGGTCAGCTAGATGAAGCTGGTTTTCACACCACTTTTGGCTTTCAGAGTTGGAAAATTCAGAAGGGCTCTATGCTTTGGCCAGGGGTGCCAAGTGTGGGACTTTGTATCCCTTACATGTATCAGGGGTATTTGATCATGTTGTTGCAATAACCGAGTAGCCAAGCACTTCTTTGTGGCATTGCAGGTTGGGGCACATGAGCCAGAATGGAATGAAACTCTTATGCCGTTTGGGTTATGTACCGCATTTGAGTTTCTCTGATTTTGAATTCTGTGAGCACTGTCTCTATGGGAAGCAGACTAAATCAGCCCATAAAAGAAGGGGAAAGAAAGAGTTTGAAAAGCTTGATTTGGTGCATTCAGACGTATGTGGTCCCATGCCTACACGGTCATTAGGCGGGGCTGAATACTATGTGACATTCATTGATGATGCAAGTAGGAAAGTGTGGGCTTATGCTATAGCTCGGAAGAGTGATGTGTTCCAAGTATTTCAGAAATGGCTGGCCTTGGTTGAGAATCAGTCAGGTAGAACGCTTAAATGCCTACGGACTGACAATGGTGGAGAGTATCTCTCTCATGACTTTCAGCATTTCTATGATACACGTGGGATCAAGAGGGAGCTCACATCCCCTCATACTCTAGAGCAAAATCCAGTTGCAAAAAAGATGAACCGTACCATTCAAGAAAGGTTGCAATGCATGCTTTCCAATGCAAGTCTTTCTGGTGGTTTTTGGGCTGAGGCAATGAAGACTGCAGTGCATGTGATCAATAGATCACCCAGTAAGAGTTTGGATGGTGGTATTCCTGAAGAGGCATGGAGTGGCAAGAAGCCCTCTTACTCTCATTTGCATATATTTGGGTGTGAGGCATATGCACATGTGCCAAAAGAGCTTCGAAAGAAGCTAGATCCTAAGTCTAGGAAATGCATCTTTCTGGGTTATGATGAAAGTGGAGAGATGGGCTATCGTCTCTAGGATCCAGAAGCAAAGAAAATCATATGCAGCCATGATGTGGTCTTGAATGAGAAGAAGATGCATAGCCTACCCATGAGGGATGTGGAAATGAGGAGAATCACTTTCCAGGATGTGAATCCACCTGCATATGTTGATAGACAGCAAGCTATCCATGCACCAAATGTGCAAGAAATGGTACCACGAAGTACTCCCACAGGTATACAATCAAGGGTAGATGATGGATCATCTATTGGTGGAAATGATGAGCCAAATGTGGCTGATATGCAGGTGGGACAGCAAGCTGAAATGCCCTTGAGAAGATCTTCTAGAGTGTCTAGACCGCCTGATAAGTTTGTTCCAGGGGTAGACTATGTGATGCTTATTGATTGCACGGAGCCTTCTTGCTACAAAGAGGCTATGATGCACGAGGATCAACGCAAGTGGGAGTATGCTATGCAATCAGAGATGAGTTCACTTATGAAGAATAAAACTTGGGACTTGGTTTCTTTGCCACATGGAAAGAAAGCCTTGCCATGTAAATGGGTCTACAAAATGAAGGTCACAGGTGATGATGTGCCTAGGTACAAGGCCCGTTTGGTTGCTAAAGGCTTCAAGCAAGAGAAGGGTGTGGACTTTGATGAGATATTCTCTCCGGTTGTGAAGATGACCACACTTAGATGCATGCTTGGACTAGTGGCATCAGAGGATATGGAGCTTATGCAAATGGATGTCAAGACAGCTTTCTTGCATGGGGATTTGCATGAGGAAATTTACATGGTGCAGAAGAAAAGGGCAAAGAGCATTTAGTCTGCAAGCTAAAGAAGAGTCTCTATGGTCTTAAGCAAGCGCCTAGAGAATGGTATCAGAAGTTTGATGCTTTCATTCGGTCCCAGGGTTTTAGAAGGAGTGAAATTGATCACTGCCTCTACACTAAAGGGACTAAGGATAGTAGCCTGATAATCCTGGCACTATATGTGGACGATATGCTATTGGCTAGCAAGAATACTTATGAGCTAGATGCATTAAAGGCCAAGTTGCATGAGGCCTTTGATATGAAGGATTTGGGACTTGCAGGTCATATTCTTGGTATGCGCATCACGCATGATCGGAGTAGGAAACTCCTTTGGCTTTCACAAAAAGAGTATGCTACAAAAGTATTGCAGCGTTTCAATATGGAGGGGGGGAAGGTAGTGAGTACTCCATTGCCTCCATATGAAACTGAGTCATACAGATAGTCCCAAATCAGATGAGGAAAGGGCCATGATGGCCAAGGTTCCTTATGCATCAACAGTTGGGAGTCTTATGTATGCTGTGATAGCTACTAGACCAGACATTGCATTTGCAGTGGGAGTTGTTAGCCGGTATATGGCTAATCCAGGAAAGAGGCATTGGGAGGTAGTTAAGTGCATCATGAGGTACATGAAGGGTACCAAGGAGATGTGCATCTGCTTTGGTAAAGGAGACATGCATGTACTTGGGTACACAGATTCAGACTATGCAGGGCATGTGGATAGTAGGAGATCCACTTCTAGTTATGTGTTCACCTTTGTAAGTGGTGCAGTGTCGTGGATGTCTCACACACAGAAGTGCCTTGCTTTGTCTACCACAGAGGCTGAGTATGTTGAGAACACTCTCACATGTAGTCCGTCCACTCGTGGAGGATGAACTCTACTATGCTCCATCAATAGTGCTACTAATATGTGCGTGAACACTCTACCAACCTTTGGAGCTACACCATCCTCATTTTATTCGGTGTGCTAGAGCCAAACATCAATTAGGTTGGTTCAATCTTTATTTTGTATAGCAGTGTGCCTTCTTTCCAAAAACTCGATTGCTTGCGACAAGAGTTTGTGGGGGTTAAAAGTCACTGTGCCTTAACCCCAGTTATGTACAATACTCAAACACATATATAAATGAATGAAAAAGAAGATTAGGGTGTTTTTTCTGCACCCACCAAGACTTGTGTGGCTCTCTATCTCTCTCTCTCCTTCTTCCATTCTTGCTTCCATTGAGAGCACTCTCAACTGGTATCAGAGCCCGGGTGATCTAGCTGAGCGTGCGTGAATGCTTGTAGCTCAGCAGCTCTGTGGGAGGAAGGAGAAGCTCTGTGGGAAGCTTTGTGGGTGACTTTACTTGCATCCGAGTGTGCAGAGACCTTGGAGGAACATTTGGAAAAGTCACTTTGGCTTTGCGAAGTGGTTTTGAGAGCCTGTTAAGAGCTTTCAAAAAAAAAGTCGTTTTTTGAGCTTTCCGTTCGATGACAGAGACTCCGTATTGACTTGTAGAGGCAACTATTGCTTGCTTTTGGTGTCCACATTACTTCAGGAGCCTGGAAACACCTTTATTCTTGAATCCGGGATCATTTCATTGGAGTTCTGACTCACTGTGTCAGTTCCTGCGTTTTTTGCCCGGGTATTGGAACTCAAGTTTGGAGCAACCATTTACAGATCTGTCAGTTCCAGTGGACTCAGGAGGTCTTAAAACTCCTATGTTGCTCATCATTCGCACTCCGGTGGAGTTTACAAACGGCTCTGTTTCCAAAAAACGTTTTTCAGTCCATGTGTTGGACCCAGTGATTGAGACCACGGTTTCCAAAACCGTCTGTCCCATTGCGTTCCGGACGCCCAAAAACCCCTACCTATCAGTTCTTGCGTGATTCGGTGGAGGATTTTCAGAGTTATAAATCTCTGTGTATTCGATTTCATCTCTCTGTTATGCATTTTTCATACTAAGGTTTTGAAACCTTAGATTTATGCCACATGGCAGTGGATAAGTCTTGACTCCCATTTCTCACTCATCGGTTGGGATTTTGGAGTTCTGGCAGAAGAGAGATATTTGCAGATTTTCTTGCTGAGTCCGATTATGCAATGGCGCCCATGTTTTGAAGCATCTCAGGTTCTATTTTCAGTAGCGCTCATAACCGTGGGACTATGATTTCTTGAGCATACCTTATGCAGATCACTCTGGTTGCAGAGTTTGAGCAGTGTGCGCTCATTCGTGGTATGCATTGGGTTGCAGTGGATGATTTATAGGCCATTTGGATGCATTGCGGTCCTTGTTGGATGCGCTGATAGGCCCAAATTGCCTTGTGGGATGCTATTTTTTATGGACGCTTTGCACATGGATGCTATTTTAAGCTGAGGGACAGCTTTGACACATTGCAGGTGATGCACTGATAGTGCTATGCTCTCTTGGATGAGACGTAATTCATGCATATGCTAGTGGATAGTGTTTATGCTTGAGTCATTTGGCACTTATTGGCATTTTCTTTTGGGCCAGATTTGCTCATATGGATGCATAGTATATGCACATGAGTCAGATGCATCTTTTGATGCTTTGAGCTTTGAATTTTGGTGATATTTCACTCTATTGTGGCATACACATTTGGGTGCACCTGGTATTTGGTGTGATTCTCTCTTGCAGGCACTAGCATTTGGGATTTTGTTTCATTTGCATCATGGCATCCTCTTCCATGTCTAAAAAGGAGTTTTTTAGCATTAAAAAGTTTGATGGGACAAACTTTTCTTTGTGGAAAGAACAAATAAGGGATGTGCTTATTCAAAAGAAGCAGATTAAACCCTTGGCAGGTATTGAAGCTAAGCCTGCGGATATGTCTGAGGATGATTGGAATGAGTTGGATGCATTAGCAAAGTCTACTATTAGACTTCATCTTGCAGAGTCAGTTTATTTCACAGTAGTATAAATGAGCAGACTACGCAAGATTTGTGGAAGAAACTGTGTGCCACTTATGAGAAGGAAACTGCCTCTAATAAAGTTTACCTCATGAAGAGGTTGTTTGAGCTGCAGATGAAGGAAGGGGTCTCCATTGCTTCTCACTTGAATGAATTCAATATTATTTTCAGCCAGCTTCAGGCTCAGAAAATGAATTTTGATGCGGAGACTAAGGCAATATTTCTCTTATGTTCATTGCCATCCTCATGGTATACCTTTCGTACAGCTGTCAGTAACTCTACACCTAGTGGAGTACTGAAATTTGATGATGTTGTGGGTAGCTTGTTGGCCGAGGAGATTAGACGGAAGTCTATGGATGGCAACAAGCAGGATGCAGCCTTAAATGTGCAAAGGGGCAGATCACAGTTCAGGGGGAAGTCCCAAGAAAGAGGGAAGTCTCGTAGCAAATCCAGGGCACGAAACATTGAGTGTTACCATTGTGGCAAGAAGGGCCATATGAAAAAGGATTGCTACAAGCTAAAAAGAGAGCAAAGGGATAAGAAAAAGAATGCAAATTGGGGTGCAAATCAAAAGGAAGAGAGTCCAAGGGAGGACAAAGGAAAAGTGAAGATCGAGGAGATCAATGCAGTCACACATGATAGTGACAATGACGTTCTCTTCATGTCTAGTTTATCTACAGAGTTGCTTACCACTTCAGATGATGCATATTCCCAGGATTGGTTTTTGGATTCTGGTGCTTCATTCCATGTTACTCCCCATAGGGAATGGTTCTCCACTTATGATAGTGGAAAGACAGGTTGTGTGCATCTTGGAAATGACTATGCATGTGACATAGTGGGAGCAGGTGACATAAAGTTTTCTTTTGCAAATGGGTCTGCATTTGTTTTGAAACATGTGAGACATGTGCCTAAGCTGACCAAGAGTCTTATTTCAGTGGGTCAGCTAGATGATGCTGGTTTTCACACTACTTTTGGCTTTCAGAGTTGGAAAATTCAGAAGGGCTCTATGCTTTTGGCTAGGGGTGCCAAGTGTGGGACTTTGTATCCCTTACATGTATTAGGGGTATTTGATCATGTTGTTGCAATAACCCAGCAGCCAAGCACTTCTTTGTGGCATTGCAGGTTGGGGCACATGAGCCAGAATGGAATGAAACTCTTATGCCGTTTGGGTTATGTACTGCATTTGAGTTTCTCTGATTTTGAATTTTGTGAGCATTGTCTCTAT
This sequence comes from Dipteris shenzhenensis, assembly GCF_047967505.1. NCBI lineage: Eukaryota > Viridiplantae > Streptophyta > Polypodiopsida > Gleicheniales > Dipteridaceae > Dipteris > Dipteris shenzhenensis. The sequence goes on from NC_141627.1 coordinate 18,995,613, forward strand.
GGGAAGCAGACTAAATCAGCCCATAAAAGAAGGGGAAAGAAAGAGTTTGAAATGCTTGATTTGGTGCATTCAGACGTATGTGGTCCCATGCCTACACGGTCATTAGGCGGGGCTGAATACTATGTGACATTCATTGATGATGCAACTAGGAAAGTGTGGGCTTATGCTATAGCTCGGAAGAGTGATGTGTTCCAAGTATTTAAAAATGGCTGGCCTTGGTTGAGAATCAGTCAGGTAGAACGCTTAAATGCCTACGGACTGATAATGGTAGAGAGTATCTCTCTCATGACTTTCAGCATTTCTGTGATACACGTGGGATTAAGAGGGAGCTCACATCCCCTCGTACTCCAGAGCAAAATCCAGTTGCAGAAAAGATGAACCGTACCATTCAAGAAAGGTTGCAATGCATGCTTTCCAATGCAAGTCTTTCTGGTGGTTTTTGGGCTGAGGCAATGAAGACTGCAGTGCATGTGATCAATAGATCACCTAGTAAGAGTTTGGATGGTGGTATTCCTGAAGAGGCATGGAGTGGCAAGCAGCCCTCTTACTCTCATTTGCGTATATTTGGGTGTGAGGCATATGCACATGTGCCAAAAGAGCTTCGAAAGAAGCTAGATCCTAAGTCTAAGAAATGCATCTTTCTGGGTTATGGTGAAAGTGGAGAGATGGGCTATCGTCTCTGGGATCCAGAAGCAAAGAAGATCATACGCAGCCATGATGTGGTCTTCAATGAGAAGAAGATGCATAAGGCACCCATGAGGGATGTGGAAATGAGGAGAATCACTTTCCAGGATGTGAATCCACCTGCATATGTTGATAGACAGCAAGCTGTCCATGCACCAAATGTGCAAGAAATGGTGCCACCAAGTACTCCCACAGGTATACAATCAAGGGTAGATGATGGATCATCTATTAGTGGAAATGATGAGCCAAATGTGGCTGATATGCAAATGGGACAGCAAGCTGAAATGCCCTTGAGAAGATCATCTAGAGTGTCTAGACCACCTGATAGGTTTGTTCCAGGGGTAGACTATGTGATGCTTACTGATTGCGGGGAGCCTTCTTGCTACAAAGAGGCTATGATGCGTGAGGATCAACGCAAGTGGGAGTATGCTATGCAATCAGAGATGAGTTCACTTATGAAGAATAAGACTTGGGACTTGGTTTCTTTGCCACATGGAAAGAAAGCATTGCCATGTAAATGGGTCTACAAAATGAAAGTCACAGGTGATGATGTGCCTAGGTACAAGGCCCGTTTGGTTGCTAAAGGGTTCAAGCAAGAGAAGGGTGTGGACTTTGATGAGATATTCTCTCCAGTTGTGAAGATGACCACACTTAGATGCATGCTTGGACTAGTGGCAGCAGAGGATATGGAGCTTATGCAGATGGATGTCAAGACAGCTTTCTTGCATGGGGATTTGCATGAGGAAATTTACATGGTGCAGCCGGAAGGCTTTGAAGAAAAGGGCAAAGAGCATTTAGTTTGCAAGCTAAAGAAGAGTCTCTATGGTCTTAAGCAAGCCCCTAGAGAATGGTATCAAAAGTTTGATGCTTTCATTCGGTCCCAGGGTTTTAGAAGGAGTGAAATTGATCACTGCCTCTACACTAAAAGGGCTCAGGATAGTAGCTTGATAATCCTGGCACTATATGTGGATGATATGCTATTGGCTAGCAAGAATACTTATGAGCTAGATGCATTAAAGGCCAAGTTGCATGAGGCCTTTAATATGAAGGATTTGGGACTTGCAGGTCATATTCTTGGTATGCGCATCACGCGTGATTGGAGTAGGAAACTCCTTTGGCTTTCACTAAAAGAGTATGTTACAAAAGTATTGCAGCGTTTCAATATGGAGGGGGGGAAGGTAGTGAGTACTCCATTGCCTCCATATGTGAAACTGAGTCATACAGATAGTCCCAAATCAGATGAGGAAAGGGCCATGATGAACAAGGTTCCTTATGCATCAGCAGTTGGGAGTCTTATGTATGCTATGATAGCTACTAGACCAGACATTGCATTTGCAGTGGGAGTTGTTAGCCGGTATATGGCTAATCCAGGAAAGAGGCATTGGGAGGCAGTTAAGTGCATCATGAGGTACATGAAGGGTACCAAGGAGATGTGCATTTGCTTTGGTAAAGGAGACATGCGTGTACTTGGGTACACAAATTCAGACTATGCAGGGCATGTGGATAGGAGATCCACTTCTGGTTATGTGTTCACCTTTGCAGGTGGTGCAGTGTCGTGGATGTCTCGCGCACAGAAGTGCATTGCTTTGTCTACCACAGAGGCTGAGTATGTGTTGCAGCCATAGAGGGTTGCAAGGAGGCTATATGGCTTGATCGGCTAGTGGGAGATTTGGGGATTCATACAGGTGTACCGACATTGCATAGTGATTCCATGAGTGCTATTCAACTAGCACGGAATCCGGTCTTTCATGCAAAGACCAAACACATTGAGGTCAGGTACCATTTCATCAGGGAGGTACTTGAGGACAAGCGCATAGAGCTTGTCAAGGTTCATACAGATGATAACCCTGCAGATATGCTGACGAAGAGTCTACCTAGTCAGCGGTTTGAGTATTGTCGTGTATTAATGGGCATTGGATAGTATGCTCACTGGTTGTTCTCCCTTAAAGGCACATTGTCCTTTAAGTGGGAGGTTGTGGGGGTTAAAGGTCACTGTGCCTTAACCCCAGTTATGTACAATACTCAAACACATATATAAATGAATGAAAAAGAAGATTAGGGTGTTTTTTCTGCACCCACCAAGACTTGTGTGGCTCTCTGTCTCTCTCTCTCCTTCTTCCATTCTTGCTTTTGTTGAGAGCACTCTCAGAGTTTAGAAATGGATTGATTCGCCTTATCACATTGTTTTTATCTAGACATGACACATATTTGAATCATGACAATGCAATACCAGGTTTCACAATGGGTTGCACGATCCTAATTGCATTGTGTTTGATTTTAAATAAAACAATATCAATATTTCAATACTGACCTTCATGCACGAATCCTATATTGGTGACAACACCAGTATGTTGTTCAAAGTTGAGGATTATATCAAAATGTGATGAAATTCTATTATGAGTTTGCAATAATTTTGGGCTCTAATCAAGGAATGGGAGACATGGGATTGAACTACATACAAAGCTAGGAATTTTAGTTTGCGAAACCTAGATTAAAATTCATGATGCAGTGCTCAAGCATTACGTAAAAAGAGCATACAACTAACTGTGAAGGGTGACAAAATATGAAGAGGGGAGAGGAGAAGAGTGGAGATGAGGAGAGAGGGCACAGCTAGAGAGCACACCACAAATGACTAACCGTACAGAGACTAACCGTACACTAGATTTAGCTAAAAATGTAGAATAAATATAAACCCATTTAGGGTTAGGGTTAAGGCATCTAACCCTTTCCTTTATAGCACTCTATATGTGTTAGTGCTATTCACATGTAATCAGATGATGTTGAGCATGGTCTCTCAACACCTTCCCTCAAGATCAACATCATGAAGTAGGCCTTCCCTTAAGATGATGATTCTGGGGAATCGAAAAAGGACTGAGCATTACATTCCATCACACCCCTTTAATGGGAATGTCCTTCCTCTGCATCAAACCAAGATCTTGTTGGTGTTTCTCAAAAAGCTCTTTACCGAGTGGTTTGGTAAAGATGTCTAGACATTCTCTTTGGTATCACAATGCTACAGTGTCATGTCACCAAGTAATACTCTTTCTTTGATGAACTACTCTTTGACATCAATGTGCTTTGTCCTGGTGTGATATACTGGATTCTTGGCCAATGCTTGAGCCGATTGATTATCACAGTATATTGTTGTTGGCTTTGATTCATCAAAGTAATCTATTTTTGACAATAGTCTTTTGAGCCATGTAGCTTACATGCACCTGTAGTGAGTGATCTATATTATGCTTCAGTCGAAGATAAAGAAATCATTGGCTGTTTGTTTCACAACGATGATATAGCACCTTGACCCAGGAAAAATGCATGTTACAGTATCCAGGCGACCATGGATGACATCCTCTATAATCTATTCCAAACTATCATGTACCTCTGATGTATCTCAAGACTCTTTTGGCTGCATTCCAATGAGACTACTTTGGATTTGCCATAAACTGTGCAAGTGAGCTTACTGCATAATAAATATCTAGTTGTGTGATAATCAAATATATAAGAGATCCGATGAGCTACCTATAGTACCTCTCATTGACTATAGGCTTTTATGACTCTTTTGTAAGTTTCAAACTCCGTTCCATGGGAGTGGCTACAATCTTGCAATCTGCCATATGAAACTTCTTCAAGAGACTGTCAACATATTTCAGCTGACTCATAAAGGTGCTGCCTGAATCTCTTCAGAACTCAATACCAAGACAATAGTGCATAAGTCCAAGATCATTCATCTCAAACTCTAGAAATAAGTCTTGTTTTAGCTTGTTGATGAAGCAATCCTTGCTTCCAATCACAATTAAATCATCTACATACAAAAGTGCAATAGTAATGTCTTCCCCTTGAACTTTGTAGTAGAGGGTATGATCGGCATTAGACTTCATGTATCCCAGATTAGTAAAATACTTGTCGATTCTGTTGTACCAACTTCTGGGTGCTTGCTTTAAGCCATAGAGACTTTTCTTGAGATGGCAAACCTGATTCTCCTTTCCTAGTTCAAAATAACCTGGTGATTTTGCATGTAGACTTCCTTGTCTAGATAACCATTGAGAAATGCATTCTTGACATTGAGCTGACACACATTCCATCTACTGAGTGTCACTAGTGATATCAAGAACCGTATGGAATCCATCTTTGCTACTAGAGTATAAGTCTCATCATAATCCTAAGCATATTGCTATGCAAATCCTTTTGCAACTAGTCTGGCTTTGTATCTTTGAATTCTTCCATCTCGATTGTACTTCACTTTGTATACCCATTTGTTTGCTATGGCCTTCTTTCTTGGTGGAAGGTTGCATAATTCCTAAGTATTATTTTTGAACAAAGTATCCATTTCTTCATTCATAGTAGTTTGCTATTCTGGCTTGTCAACTGCATCTTCAAAGTACACTGGCTCTTATGTAGCCCCTTAAGGATAGTCATATGAGCATAGTTGGTGGTTCAACCTAAATTGCTTTGCCCTTCTCAACATATATCAATCTGGCTAGAGGTCTGCTTTCCCTAGTAGATCATCGGAGTTGCTATGGTTCATCTTGGGGTGTTTCTAGCAATTCTTGCTCTTCTTCATCAATCTTTTCTGTAGATGACTGTGACATCGGTGCATCTATCTCCTGTGTATTTGAGGTTTTCCATTCTAATTCCTCATCAAAGATTACATCTCTGGAGATAATGACCTTGCAGTTGATGGGATCATACCACTTGTTTGCTTTGCTATCTGCACTGTAGCCAACCATGATGCATTTACGTGACTTCACATCCAATTTCCTGCGATGGTCGTCATGTATGTGGGCATATGCTATGCAACCAAATAGGCGAGGATGCCCAATGTGTGGCTTGTGTCCAGTGAATGCTTCATAAGGTGTCATACCCTAAATTGGTTCAGTAGGAAGCCTATTAAGCAAGTAGTTTGCAATGGCTATTGCTTCTACCCAATACTGATTCGAAAGGTGCTTCTCACTAAGCATTGCTTTAGCACTATCTACTAAAGTACCATTCTTCCTTTCAGCTCTTGCATTCTGATGAGGAGTATATGCACAAGTGAATTGTCTTCAAATGTCGTGACTTCTGCAAAAGTTCATGAATGCTAAAGACATGTATTCACCTCCTCTATTTGATCTCATGACTTTGATCTTTCTGCCTGTCTAGTCTTCTACCATGGCTTTGAATTCTTGAAATCTGGAAAATACCTCAGATTTCTCTTTCCAAAAGTAGACCCAACAATATCTGTTGTAGTTGTTAATGAAAGTCAAGTAGTAGATTGAACCATTGATGCTACGGGTCTGGGCATAACCCCATACGTCTATATGTATTAAATCAAGAATACCTTGTGCTCGAGAGGTGATTTTGCCAAAGTTGGTTCGCTTTTGTTTGCCGAAGTAGCATGCTTTGCAAACTTTTCCAAGAAACTATAGCTTAGGAATCCCAATTGCCATATTCTGATTCCTAAGAGCTATCAAGCTCTTGAAATTGACATGAACGTATCTCTTGTGCCATTTTATGGATAGTGGCATCTATTTTGGTTGAGCTGACATGGCATGCAAATCTGGTACTAAAGCTAGCATTTTGAACAAGCATCCTTCCTTGATTGCTTTTCCTACTAGCTGAAATCCTCTGGATTTGTCTATGATAGTGCATTCATCTCCATCGAAGGTGACTCAATAGTTGTGTTCCATCATTTGACCTGAGGTGTTTGCTAAGTTTCAGAACATAGAGTACATCTTTCACCAATCCTTTCGTACTAGTTAAATTGTTCATAGGGATAATGCCTGTCCCTTGAACTAGATTCGGTGTATTATCTGCCATGTAGATGACATTCTTATGACCTTCTAATGGTTTTGTCTCTGTGAACCATTCCTAATGCTTTGTCATATGAGATGATGCACCGTTGATGTACCAAGGATCTTGATCTGCTTGGTTGACTTGATAGTTAAAGTCCTCTTTTGAATTGCAATCAGTGTCTAGATACACACTGTATCAATCTTCTGCATTTTCTAGTTTGCAAGAAACATATTCCCATGTTCATTTGCATAACGATTGTGACTAGAATGTCCACCATGATGATTTCCTCATCCATGAAAATTCCCTTGATTACTACTGGATTATCCGCCGTACTATTTCTTGCAACAATCTCTTTCATAGTGTCCAAACTTATGACAAAAGTTGCACTGGATGTTTGACACATAGGTGGATGCATTCCCTCGTCCTTGGAATCTTACTCAGTTGGAATGATTTCCTCTTTGCTGATTCTGATGTTGCTAAGGATGATGCTGATGGTGATTCTGACTTTGATGATGATTTTGTTGTTGATTATGACCACTTTGCTGGAATGATCTACCTCTACCTCTGCTTCTATCTGAAGATGTGAATGCTTGATCATTGGAATGACCTTTGCATGCATGAATGGCCTGAGTCCTGAGTTCTTCACCAAGTAAAACTGACTGAAGTTCTTCCAGTGTCATAATTTGCCGTTGGATGGCAATACTCTGGACTAGATTCTCGTATCCCTCTCCTTGTCCATTCAGGATGACTTGAACCATTTCTACTAGATTCATGGTCTCTCTTGGTGGTGCAAGTTGATTGTTGTAATCTTTGATCTTGAGTACATAAGCATGACCGGTTTCACTACTGTTGTGGAAAGTCTGGTTGATTTTGTTTCTCAATGTGAGAATCTTGGAAGTGTTCTTGGACTCATAAAGAGCTGCAAACATATCCCATGCTTCTTTGGATGTCTTGATTGTGTTGAGCTGTCTTAGCATGACATCTTGCACATTTTTCTTGATTAGATAATATGCATACTTATCTTTCTTGTCCCATTCTGCTTGTTCTCAAGCAATGGCAGGATCTGCTACAGGTGCGAAAACTAATTGTGTAGCTAGAGATCCCATTGTAGATCCCACTGTGCTAGTGCTGTGACAATAGGTGGAGTAGAGCTACTGCTGGTTGGATCGTCCAATGGTCTAGGTGTAGATCCATCGACATACTCTCATTTTTCCTAAAGTACAAGAATGGTCTCCATTCGGTATTTCCATGTGTCGTAATTGAAGCTGTCTAGATTAGTAGATGCTAGTCATAGACATGGTGCAAGAAATGTACTCAAAGTGTGTGGAATCACTGTCTGAATCAATTACAAAACACTAACTGTAGCAAGTGAAATATGAACTGTTGGTGAAGATAGAACTCCAATATATAATCCGATCTGTTACAAGGCTTATGGAAAATGATGTCAAGAATAGCCAAGAGGCTTTACAAGGCTGAAAATGATGTGCACAAATGCCAAAAAATAGCCTGATTAAAGGCTTTACAATAGTGGCAATGTGAAGTGCAAATGTGCATGCAATCTACCCACTGATACAATGTGCCCATACCAATGAAGATTGCTCACTGAACTGATGAATGTCAGGTTTCAGGTAATGTGATTATGTGAAACCGTATGTGAGTGTAGGGACTGTAGGAACTAGTTAGGAATTTTGGGCATGGCTTAGATTGGTAACTTGGAGAAATTCAAATCGTCTCCTCTATGGCGATCTAGTCTACTCTGATCTAGATCTAGGCCAACCATCGATCGAAGAAGAGAACAAAAATTTATTTATTTTTCTTCTTTTTATGTGCTGGGTCAGATGCATCGATGTAGAGGCTGATGTGCGTGAAGGAAGTGGATTTGTTGACGAGGCTTAAAATTGAGTGATACTTGTACCAAAATGTACATGTGATGTGACAAGCGTGTAGAGCACAAAAATTTGAGAAATTTTCCTTTTTGGAGTGCCTTCAAATTCTTCCTGGATCAAGAGATACGACTTGATCTATGTGGAGGGCAAAAGCAATGCAAATGTGCTCAATGATCATGTGGCAATCAGAGGGTCATATGTAGTGATTGTGCCTAGCAGGGACTATGCCTGTGGAGCCCTATGCTGAGGTGGCAAGAGTGGTCACATGCAGTGCGTGCACAGTGTGACTAGCAGGGGACTGTGCTTGTAGGGGTCATTGCCACATGGTAATGATGATGTGGCACTATTGATTGGGCAATCATGATGTGTCACTTCACTGAGCTTTGTCTTGGTCAAAGCTGATGTGGTAGTGATGATTCAACTGATGACATGGCATGGGTGATGTGGCAATATAGTCAATTGTGTTGACATGGTAGGATGATGTGGCTGATGATGTGGCATGGGACTCGGGTGCTTACATGGCACATGGGGTGCAATTAAATCTACCTAGGGCTAGGTAACCCTAGGTGATGTGGTAGATAAGGATGATGATGTGGCAGTTGTGACTAGCCAACCACTGATGATGTGGCAATGTCAATAGGATGCCATGTGGCTCTCTCAGGACCATGCCTTGGTTGAATGGTGACCCTGGGATAGGGTATCGGCCACGTGGAGTAACCAAAATATTTATAGATTTTTATGGAATCTATAAGATTTTGTCAAGGCCAAAGAAACTCTGTCGGTCTGTAGCATGGAGGTATGTAGTGTGGAAGGTGAGTGGCTTGTCTGTTTCATTCCTCACTCTCTTTACCCTTCTACTTGCCAAGTTCCTGTGCTGAAAGCCATAGATTTGTAGCACCTGATTGTCTGCAAAGTTGAATGTGCACCGTGTGATGGAGCTGTTTGATTAATGGATACCTTGATGCGCTGTTGTTGTTGCTGTTGTTAGTGGAGTAGCCCATTATGGAGGCATTATGAGTTGCGATTGCACTCTGTCTTGGGAGCCTCTACGTCAAGGTGTGAAGGTTTATCGATGGCGCTCGTTGGAGGTCCGCCTAGTTACACTCTAAGGAGCCATGGAGGTACTTTGGTTGCTACAGAGAAGGAGTATGGTACAGGTGCAACAAGTCTTTGAGAGCATGGAAACATAGAGTAGGAGAAACGGAGGAGAAACGCTATTTCTTTTGAAAAATTGACCTTCTACAAGGATGTTTGGGCAAATACTTTGATCTTTTTTAATATTTATTCACATATATTTGTGTAAAACTATTGTGAGTTCAAAGACAAATTTGATGTCATCAGTTGTTTTTTTTTAATCGAAGCCAATCCCCATTATATGGAGACATAATAATATAATTATTTAGTTGCCCATCACATGGAGACATAATAATACAAATACCAAACCTTTCTTGGCTCAAAAATAAACAACAGTCTTACAATCATCACCACGTGATATGAGAGTTGAGAATGGGATGGATGGGCCTTATCGAAGTCCCCACTATCCTAGCAAGCTGGTGATAACAAGCGTTTGACAGCTTGTATGGCCAATTTGCTACACTGTCACAAACCTGATTGCACACTCTTATCACCAATTGCTTGTTGTTCTCTATAGCCTTATATGCCAAAATCAACTCCTCCTTACATGTGTCGTCTTTCTCATCCATGCTTAAGTAGTCAATACATCTCTGAGCGTTCATCATGTCCTACACAAAAACGTATGTTAGAAGCCTCATACATGTTGCACACCCAATTTCAAAGCCTGTCTTCCTTATAGCTTTGCTTCTCCAAGTCTGTGATGAGCCCATCAACAAGAGATGTCAAATAGAGAAATAGTAACTAGAAGGTTTTGGAGTAGGCCATCTCTCAGAGAGAACACTAGTTGTTTGAAAGGTATTAATAGGTGGGGGCTAGATTGTGGAATGCATTCTTAATTGTCCCTCCATTGTACTAAATTAGGAAGAGATTTCTTTGAACCCAGCCTTCTCACTCTCTTTTCACTCAAGCCAACAAGTCCTCCTCCCAATGGTGGCACTTAATTTCGGCTCAGCTGGCTAGCCATTTTAGTCCGCATGTTTTTTCAAAAATCTTGATTGCCTGCAATACAATTGTTCAGAATTGGATGGAGAGGCACTATCGCATAGTATTGATTCAGACATGACAGGCCTTGGATTCACCTTGGATTCATGATAATGCAATACCTGAGTTTAGAAGGGATGCAGGGGCCTTATTACATGATGGTTGATTTTAGTTAATGTGATGTAAATAGTTCAATGCATGACTTCTACAACACCATGGAGTTGAGGATAATGTAAAAATTTTGATGAAAGTCTATGAGCAGTTGCGAATTGCATTCCAAGTATGGGAACAAGATGGACTCTGGAGTCTTGGATTTTGCAATCCAAGCTGGATAGTCTTATGGTTTCCCTATGTCCTATGGTCAATTGCTCATTAACAGCCTACCCACATCTTCAGCATCAAACTAAGGACCCTAAACTTCATTGTATTTAACTTTCCATCCGGAAAAAATTGCCAATGGAGCACAAAAATGTGTGGAACCACGTTTTTGATATAGTGATTGAAGCCATCACTCCCCTAGTATATCCTCTACTTCCATCCTTGCACATAGCATATTCATTGAGCCACAAGATATTTTGGAATCATCAACCATTGATTAATATTACATCAAAGCCCAAAACCTTGATTTTTGATCATATCTTGTACTAAAATTGGACCAGATCATTCTCTCAGTAGAGAAGATATAAATTTGGTGAAAAACTAGACCCAAAAAAGACCTAGAAACATGGTATTTAGTATCGTGCAACCAAGACCTACTTTTTGCAATAAGTAGGTTCTAGTTGCATGGTACCATATTCTGTGCTTCTAGGCCTTTCTTGGATCTGGTTTTTTACCAAATGAGTCCTCTATGCTGTAAGAAACTTGTGTGAAAAATCAAAAGAAAAGAATAAAATCAAGAAAAATAAAAAATTATGGTTTGAATGTCTTACCATATGAAAATTTTAACTAAAGCCACATGCTTGTTTAGACATTATGTGCATGGAATTAAATATCAGAACAAAATGGGGCTTGGAAGCATCAAATCTGATACAATGCGACCATGGCCTACTTTTTGCACCTTGGTTACACCATACTAGATTTGATGCTTCTAGGGCCCATTTTGGTCTAGTATTTGATACCATGCACTATGATGTCTCCCTGAGAATTTGGGTTCAACTTCAAGAAAAATTTTTAAGTTCAGGATTGCTATCAACTCCCTACCAGTTGAAGATAGGACAGGGATTTTCTATGCAAAAAAGGCCTATAGAAATATAGAGAATATGGATGGTAAATTGAATCAAATAATGAAATAATATAAAAATAGATTCTAAGCCATAAGCTATCAAATTTACATACCTTTTCTACCTCATCACGAAGGATCTCAACTACAGTGTCCAACTAGAATCCCTTTCCTGATGGGTCTTGAGGTTGATGTTGACTGGAGGTGCCAACTTCTTCATCTTGGTCCCCAAAAAACGACTTCTATAAATCCTAGAATTTGTCCTTAAACATCTCATACTCTGGCTCAGCATCCTTGATTGCTTTCTGTGTAAGACAAATGGCCTCTAAATCAATGATACTCAAGTCATCAAAGTGTGTGATCTCATTGATCAACGAGACTTGATTTCTCTCTCTCTCTCTCTCTCTCTCTCTCTCTCTCTCTCTCTCTCTCTCTCTCTCTCTCTCTCTCTCTCTTCTCTCTCTGTGTTGGCTCTTTCCCATGGCTTCCGCAGGAAGAGCAAGGTATTCTTAGTATGTAGGGTTCCAAGGCTTTTTGTCACCTACAAATATATCGGGGTTGTAGTTTGTAGTATACGTGTAGCTTAGGACCTCGAGTCATATTTCGATGAGAGACGTAGGCATAAGTGTGGTAAGCAAACATAGTGCATGCACGTGTGAAAGGAACATGCATCATCATGGTTGAGGTAATGAAGGCTTTCACCTTCATTGGGGGTTGAAGGTTATAGGGGGAGTTTAAGGGTTAGAGGGAGGTTCAGGGTTTAGAAGGAGGTTCCAAGGTTTAGAGAGAGGTTCCAAAGTTTAGAAGAGGTTTTAGAGTTTAGAGGAGGTTCAAGAGTTAGAAGGAGGATCCAAGGTTTAGGGTAGAGTACATGGTGGAGAACTCGTCTCCCTCATAGTTCATGGAGGTTAAGGGTTGAGGAACTAAGGGTTTAGGGGGAGCATAGGAGTGGGAGAGAAAGAAGATGTAAGAGCACGGGGGGAAAGGAGAGAGAGAAGAGGGAGGAGGAGGGAGGAGGAGGAGGAGGAGGAGGAGGAGAGGGAGAGGATGGGTTGCAAGGTTGGAGGAGAGGGGAGGAGGAGTTGCAAGGTTAATGCTTTTGGAAGTGGAGTGCTAGGAAGCATGGACACTTGAGACAATTGCTTGGAATACTAAAGTAGAACTCAACACAATGCCCCAAAGTGTCTAGGCTTCATTCCATTATGGGGTATTTATGCAAGTTGGAGAAGCTTCTCTCTTTGCATGTAGGAATTGTAAGACCTTCTCTCTCTACATGTAGAACTTGCATATAGAAGTTGCATGTAGGAGTTGCATGTTGCATGTAGGTTACATGTAGAACTCGCATGTTGCAAATTGCATGTAGAACTTGCATGTAGGAATCGCGTGTAGGACTTGCCTGTAGGAGTTGCAAGTACAAGTTACAAGTAGAACATGCATGTAGGAATCACATGTAGGACTTGCATGTAGGAGTTTCATGTTGAACTTGCATGTTGTATGTAGGAATCGTATGTAGGACTTGCATGTAGAGCATGCAAGTTGGATTCCTAAGAGGGATTATTCCTAGCCTTATGCAAGTACAAGTGGAGCTTTGCCACTACTCTACACACATATTCTGTGCTACCTAAGTCCATCTTGGTACAGAGACAACATACTCCCAAATCCATTTTATTACCCGTCCTCGAATTATGGCTTATTGTGAGTACATAGCTGGGTTGCCATGCGTGTAATCTAGTGGTTGTGGAGCTTGTGTCATGCCACTTAATCTTGCTATAAAGCATTGGCACCATACGATTTTTTCTCAGTTTCCAGGTAGCCTATATCCATCATTTGTTCGAACAGAGATACGTGGTGTGCTTCTAAGAAGATGACTCGCTGATAGAGTCAGCTTGTAATCTGAGCATCGATCCACTCATTGGGATTTAAACTGAGTGGAGGAAAATGGCTATCGAGGTGACATGGGACCTCCAGAATGTATTCCAATGTTTTGTAGAAGATAGCACTTAGGTGAAGGAAGCGATCAATGTTGCCGCGTATTATTTGCTCATGCTGCTGAAGTGCTTAGATCATTGTGCCTTGGATATTCCATTCTACACTAGAGTATGGTTCAATCATTGGCCAATTAATGCTGCGATCTTCACCCAAAGTGTGTTTCTTGGCTTCCCATCTGTGACGTCATGGAATTGCATAGAGCTTGGGATGGGTTCTGAGGCATGGACGTGCATGTAGGTACTCTTTTAAGAAGATTACATCAAAGAGCTTGGGATGACACCAATCAGGTTGTGGATCCACCAACTTGCTTATCCAATCTTCACACTAATTTTACACTGATGAAGGTTGGTAGGGAAGTTGTCCAAGGTCCACCATCCACCTCGAGTTTTCATATTAGGATATTTGCTCCAAAATTCCTTGATGGGGTTACTGGGAAGTGGTATCTCATCAAAATCATACCCATCATTGGAATTTGGCATGGGAGTACAAATTGGATTATCTAGATCCTGATATTCAAAATCAAATACTGTGTCATTTTTTGCTGATGGCAGCGCAAGTAGTGTCGGAGGTGATGATGGGACAGGGAGAGAATCGAGGGACATGGGGGAGAAATATGAAGTGTTAGTTATGGAAGGGGGAGCGGAGGGGAGGGGGGAAGAACTGGGCAAATGGTTTGCACAGCTTGGTAATTCTCGAGGGTAGGATTAGCAAGGGAAGGGAAGAAGCCAGGTGTGAGGGACTCGTAAGTTTGTGACTATTAGGTTAGTTGAAAATGGTGAGAGGCATGAGCAAAGAGACAATGAAGGGAATAGATGTTAGGATGGAGCTTAGGGAAGGTTAAGAGGGTAGTAGCAGCAAGAGTAAGTGAGGTTATGAGGTTGGCAAAGAGAGTGGTTAGATATGGGAAGTTGGATGTGAGATAGGACCCTGTCATCTTCTAACACTTCTTTTTGTGGGTGCGATGGGATCATCAACTGCAAGGGTGGGATGTCGATTTTGTCATTCCTTGCAAATAATATTGATGGCCTTTGTAGCAATGGCAACAAACTAGAAATAACCCTAAGGGGAGGACTACCCATGAGGCATACATACGCGATGAAAGCATCCGTCCTGAGTGCTATAAACCCAGCATGTGTAGACATGCAGAAGATATTTTTCTCATCTTCTGACAAGTCTTGGAAAATTATGCGCAGAGTTTTGGTCCCTATGGAACGTTCCCATTTGATTGTTGGATGAGCGTATATGATCCTGATTTGGAGTTGCTTCCATTGGATAAGCACTCATGCGTTGAGGTGATCTTCTGCTTGTAGAGCAACCACAAGCCCTTGGTACACCACCATTGTGCATTGTAGTGGGGCTTCATTGATGTTGTCTTCCATTGCCTCATTGTTGTGCACTAGCAATTGGAGTTCAAGCTTGGAGATGATTATCTTTTGGGATTGCATCTCATCCATTTTTTCTTCATATTTATGGTAGATGGATGTATATGTCTCCTTAAGCTTTCTCATTTGCAAGGTGACCTTCGCCTGTTGAGGAATGTCTTCAGTGGTATTGGACCATTGGTCCAAGACTTGTGCTTGAGCGGTAGCAAGTTGGTCCTTTAAGATGTTGCATTCCCTTGTAAGCTCTTCAATGATGAACATGCATATTGCCAAAGACTGTTGCATGTCTTCAAGCTTGTCTTGGCAATCCTGGAGCTCTTCTTCTTTGTGAATTAGAGTGACTCAAGCTTGTGCCAGTGCCTCCATTTGCTAAGCATGTGCGGAGGTCAAGGAGTTATAGTAGGTCTGTAGGATTGCTGTTGCTTGTACTACTGATGTCAATTGTGTTTCGCTTTGGTGGAGGTTGGAGGTCACATCCCTCACTACCTTCTCTTGAGCTTGGAGAGCTTGGTTCATGCGCACTTCTTCAACCTCCTTCTCATCTATTTGTGCCCGAAGTGCCTTGACCTCTATGGAGATTGCCTGGAATTGGTCTTTGATTTCTGTCTGTCCAATTCTCTTGCATATTCCTCCTTGGCCAAGCTAGTGAATAGTTCGGAGATTTGGATCATTTGGCTAGCTTGATGATGGAGAATGACAAATAGTGATGAGGACTAGCGATACTGCTGATACAATTGGTGCCCATGTAGCCATCCTGATGATTCTGTAGTACTTGTGGGGGGTTGTTCCAATGGTATTTCAGTCACTTGGGTACAATAGTCATACTATTGATCTAGCACTAGCTCCCCTTGTGGCTCATGGACTGGCATGGCATTGATGGGCGGTGTTGGTACTGATGTAGCCTCAAGCTCTGGTGCCGATCTTGCCTCAGGCCCTGGTGCCGATCTTGCCTCAGGCTCTAGCTGCTGCTGCTGTTGTTGGAGATATATTGGTTGTAGTTGTGCACCGAGCTGTAGCATCTCGTGGGGCAGTTCCTCAATTTTGACATCCAAAATAGGCATTTCTTCTTAGGTATCTACATTTGCCAATGTGATAGTAGGAGAAGTTGGTGACGGCTCCCATACTAGTGAGAAGGGAATGTCTAACTCCTCAATAGGTTTTAGTGACTGGGGGGCAGAGTCATTTCTCGTTCCTGTAGCTCTTTATTAATGATTACAGCCAATAAGTGTAGAATTTTACATCTTTGGCCTGATGAACCATCTAGTTTTTTTGTGAAGAAGATGACTAAGTGCTGGATCCAGTCTTGCTTTAGTTTCCTACTTAGCAAAACAAATGTGTAGAGTGGAAGGGATCGATTCTTGCTGCAGTTAACCCCCAAGATTATAGATAGAATTTGTGATGCTTCCGTGATGCGAGGGTTAATGATCGTGCGAAGCAATATGCCATCCCTATGGCACATTGTGCCCTTGGCTAGGAGCGGTTGTACTTCGAGAAATTTAGCATCAGTAGACCTTGTATTTGGCACCTTGTGTTGGGAGTGAGAAGGCCCTTTGAATGACTATACTATCGAGGATAATGTTGAGTGGGCTCTGATGTACAGTGATGGTGCCGTACTCATCAACCTATGCATTATTGGAGTGGTAAGAATGGAGAGTGTCCCTGATGTATGTGGTCATTGTAGGACTATCTTCCAAGGATTTTAGGCTCTCATACAGACTTCCCAGACCCCTTTGCTCTACCAAAGTAGAACTCAACACAATGCCCTAAAGAGTATGGGCTTCATTCCATTATGGGATATTTATACAAGTTATCATACAGACTTCCCAGACCCCTTTGCTCTACCAAAGTAGAACTCAACACAATGCCCTAAAGAGTATGGGCTTCATTCCATTATGGGATATTTATACAAGTTAGAGAGCTTCTCTCTCTGCATGAAGGAATTGTAAGACCTCTCCACATGTAGAACTTGCATATAGAAGTTGCATGTAGGAGTTGCAAGTTGCATGTCGGAGTTGCATGTTGCATGTAGGAGTTGCATGTAAAACTTACATGTAAGTTGCATGTAGAACTCGCATGTAGAACTTGCATGTAAGACTTGCATGTAGGAGTTACAAGTAGAAGTTGCAAGTAAAACATACATGTAAGAATCGCATGTAGGACTTCTATGTAAGAGTTGCATATAGAACTTGCATGTAGGAGTTGCATGTTGAACTCACATATTGCATGTAAGAATCCTAAGAGATTATTCCTAGCCTTATGCAAGTACAAGTGAAGCTTTGCCACACACACATTCTATGCTACCTAAGTCCATGTTGACACAAAGACAACACTCTCTCCCTCTCTCCCTCTATATCTCGTTCCCTCTCCCTCTCTGTCTCTCTCACATAGTCTGGTTTCTCTCCGACTCTAATTGCTCTCTTTCACTCACCCTTTCATAGACTTTCATACTCTCTTTCACTCAGTGACCTCTCTCTCTCTCTCTCTCATAATACATATATACATGCATCCACATAGATTTAGAAGCATAAAGATTTATCAATTTGTCATTCATACAATAGAGAGCCATCAATCTAGAGGTGCTAATGATTAACTATAGTCTTAACAATCATTTTTATTATTTGTAATTTTTGTTCATACATCTAACATTGCCTCATCTCCAAGTGCATTTTTAGAGCACTGAGGGTCAAAGAAACTGGATATTATTAATCTCCAATCTGTGGGATAGAAAAATGGACCCCTCCCGTCATGTATTTATTATCTCTAGAGTATGTGAGGGACAAAAGCTCTTAGAAAGGATGTTTGCCTCATCCCTATATCTAACTTTGCAATTATCAAGTCTAAAACAATAGTCCTAAGGAGTGCTTTCTATTGCCAACTGCATTTCTTCTCTGATGAACCGCATGAACCTTAGATCAGGAAGTACTTGCCAAGAAATGAATACCTCAACAATGGGACTATGACTCCCATCACGCAAATCATCTTCCATCAATTTTTTATGCAACCATAAAATTATGGATGGAGCAGCTTTTTTTATAAGAAATTAGAAGTCAAGCTTGCTCTTTCCTTGCAATTGGTATATCCCCTAAGCATCAAAAAACACTTTTGACGGTCTCAATTTGCAGCATTGACCCAAATAAAGCAAGCTATATCTATCAACAAGCATACAAGGATAACCAAATCATTGGAATTACGTTTAAATAATATAATCAAATACAAATTTTCCAATTCCAGTTTTCAAAATGTTCCCAAAAAATATTTTAATCTGCTTAAATTCATGTACCAGATTGGGCGTTACATCAATATTTACAATAGATTCTGTTTTGCAGCTTAGAGGATTGTACAACTTGGTCCTTTTGAATGATACTCATCATATTTTTTCCTCATTTCCTCCCTCTCACGATTTGCCTTCTTCAATGCCTCTTGCAGACTTTTAATGTCAGCATCTGATTGCTCTTTTGCTTGTTGAGCACGGCGTTCAGCCTGCTCTCTAGCAGACTGCTCCTTACTAAGTCGCTCCTCCAATTGTTGTGTGTGTACCCGCAGTTTCTCTTCTATCTGCACACAGAAAATATGAGATTCAAATTTCCAACAGAGCTTGGAAAGGTATAATGGAGTCCTGACCAAACAGCAACAGTACATTACCAAGCCAGTGACCATTTTCAGCTGCTCTGCATGTGCATACTCCATATCTTTTTTCAGTTGCATAATCTCTTCACTTGGATAGCCATGCAAGGAGTTCAATTCTTTTCCTTGATGGGAGTATTTGACTTCAAGGTCCTATAAGCACAACATGGAAGATAAGTAACAAAGTCCCGGACATTTATCAGAAGTATCATGGGAAAACTTCATCTTTATCTACCTTCGCTTCTTGGAACAATTCATTGGAGTAAGGCTGACCCCCATTCTCTGCTACCACTTTTTCAATCATTTCAAGCAGAGCAGAAACCTGTCTATTCTTCTTGAATGAATCAGTGGTTTTATTATCAAAAAGCACCTGGCGATGATTACATTGCTCCAGGAGGTCCTGCACAGTATTACAAATCATAAAATGAGTATATATTTAAATCGGCAAGGGAAGCATAGAATAACACATCTTACAATATAGTAAAGATCATAAAAATTAATAGGACGGACTTCTTAAATATTTTGTTGCTTCAGAAAATGCGCTAACAAAATCATAGCAAAAGAAACTAAAACTAATCATACAAAAAAAGAAGACGACCTACTTATGAGACAGCCCATCCCATCCTCCAAAATGACAGTTTCTAGTCCATGGTATGGCCTTATAGGCTAATTTGTGTGCTACTGTGGGCATTGTGCACTATTCGTTCATTTGGATAAAGTCGACCCTATAACTTTATTTTTGCCCCATTGGTTGACCGGGCTAGGGTTTTCCTCAAAGTCACTTTCAATTGTACTTCTTGGCCCTTCAGTGCTGCTGCAATAACACCTTCTAGGTACTGTATTTCTGCTCTACTGCTTCCATCCAAGTATCAGTGGTCTCAGAGCAAAGTTCAAAACCTGCCCTGTCCATTTCCAGCCAATTAGGAGTAGTCCCGTCGCAAGAAAAGGAGTTCTACAATTTCAGTCGACTTCTCCAAGGTCAGCCGCCATCTGCAGCAACCTGTTTGCTGAGCTGCGACTTCAACTAGAGCTGTCTGGTGCCTCCTCCCTAAGAACTTTCTCTTAATGGCTGAAAAAACCACCATACACATCAGCAGCCCTTGAGGCGCTGATCACAGTCAACACAATAAAGGAAAATGGCTGAAAGGAAAACCAGCCTGTTCTCAAAGATCCCAGCTCACTGCCTAGGGAATCTGTGAAACAGGGACTACCAAGCGAGGAGGACTATACAACCGCGAATCCTTCCCCAGCATGAAGATATAAAAAATGCCTAAAAGCCAAGGCTTGCAGAAACACTCTCACCTTTCAGCAGTCGCTCTCAATCTCAACATCCTTTGTGTTTCCAAGAGGCGACCAAAGTGGCCACGGGTTCCTACCGATCACTAGGCTGCAACGCGCAACCCAAATGTTCCATGCCATGATATTGGCCAGTGTCCCACACTATCCCATAGAGAAGGAAGAGGACGATGCCGAACCGGTGGGGTTGCTCGTGTAGCTCAATCCTAAGGATGCTCTACCCATGTATCCTATAGGCTGGACTCTGGAGAGACCTTGTCGATGGGGAAGACATGAACCCCCTTTGTCAACCAAGACCAAAGTGAAATCTCTCGAAAAACAATCCAGAGAGATCCCAATTAAATCCACCGTGCACAGGGACAACTCCATAAGCAATGTGGGATCGACTCAAGTACTCAGTCAGTGCAACGATGGGACCGCGAAAGGGAGCTTGAGTTGAAAATCTCCGGGAAGGCCAACGACGATGTTAGTCCATCCTCTTATACGGAGGGAGGGCCTTGAGGGCCTCCCAAAGTTCCTCAAATGAAAGGCTCCTCCACCTGCATGCTCATACTTGGAGAGACCATTGACGAGAAATATGGGCCCCAACTACCTCTAGATTGCATGAACCTGGGGAGACAACTCCTCAGACTGGAACAAGCGCCGATAGAAATCTATGTTCATAGGATCTCCTAGGGATCACCGTGCCCAGGAGACGTGATAAGAGAACTCTACTCAACGGATCTCCATATCCTAAAGGTTAAGCCGCACACTCATAGGTCATTCTTTGAACAATTGAGGAGGTGACCCTGATCTTCCAACATTGTGGACAGCACACTCCAATTCGGCACTTATTTTCCCATAAGGGGAAGGAGTGAGAATACAGTTTAACAGACCACTTCCAATCTAACTTCTAAGTGTCCTGAAAAATCAAAGAAGTAGTTGGCAATCTGATAGCCGACCTGGAAGTAGTTGGTGTTAGCGCCTAGCCATGGGGGCGGGCATGTTTCCTAGCAACTTCCTTCTCCAACTTCCACACCTGGTCTCACGTCATTGCCCATGGCTATATTATGATCTCCAAGCAATATGCTAAATATATGCCATACTGTTGGAAATCTATGGTCGATGCCCACCTGTGAGGCACTGAAATAAAGAGGACAAAGGTGTTAGAAATGACCCAACAGAGGGTACGTGCAGCGGAAGACTTATAGTAATGCCCAGCAGCTCACACAGTGTGCGGTGTGGGGTGTGGAATCACAAACTTCTTTACTTATGTGCATTCAATAGATGTGCAAACTCATCAATAGACAATGAACCGGCCAGATAGAGAAACCACCAAAATATATATTTCCGTCCAAAACTATGGACACAATACAAGAGAGATAGATCCAAAGTCCCACCAATGGTGTGGTCCTCTGATCTTACCACAAGGTCCTTCTCCTATCAGCTGGCTATCTCTAGACTCGAGCCCGCGTGCTCCACCTCGAGCATCTGTAGACTTTCCGTCCAGTGTGTTCTCCACCTTACTGCCTGTGAATCAGCCTAGGTGGGCAGCCCCTGCCAAGCTTTGTCTGCAGCACACAGGTCCCCTTGGTCCTCCTGAATGTAGGCCCCAAGATAACTGTTCCACTGCTCCAACCTGCTTGTGAATGGCTGCTCCAGAAGATGATGATCTCAGCAACCTTCTGCCCTAGAAGACAGTCTAGGTTCAGCCTCTCCCTCGAGCTAAGTCTGCAGCACTCTTTAGGTCTCCTTCACCTCCTGGGAAAAGGCCCAAGGAAGCCCTATCTGCTGCTCCTATCTGCTCCTCCAAAGCTGCTTTGCCGGATATGAAATGAGGCCACAAGCCTCTCCTTTTATAGGCCCTAAGGCCTGGCAAAAATACCGACCAGTCTGCCCTGACTGGGCCAACTGGACAGACCAGGTTGGCTGGCCCAACCGACCTGGTTGGCTCAGCCCAACCAGCCCTATATAAGGGCCCTTTGCTGGCCCTTTGTTCCATGCAGGTCCAGCTCCTTTGCTGCTGTCCTGCCACCTGCCAGCCCTGCTTGCAAGCCATAGACCTGCCCATAGACCCCCACTATACTGCGCCTTGCTGCAGCCCTTTGCCGGCGCCTTGTCCTGGCTATACCTCTTCCATACACTGCCCTGCAGCAGCCCGTACAGATCCGTACAGCTTTGTACCCAGATCCGTACACATGCTGATGTCAGCGCGCCTTTCATAGGGTCCTGCTGCAGTCCACTGAGTACCTCATGCCAGGCCTGATCCAAGACACTGTGTCCCCGCCATCTTCCTGCACATGAGCTGCTCCTGATGCAACCTTTCATCCTTGGGATACCCCACCAACCATGAATGCTCCAGATCTGTCCTAGATCCACACATCGAGGTAATCTCTCTTTGGGCACATCCTGCCCTAGGTCTCCCTCCCCCATGCTCTCCTCATTTGGGGGCTTACAGATGGGGAGGTGACCTTTCCGACACCCCCTCTCACCGACACATCTAGGCCCAATGCCAACACGTCGATGAAGATGCTCCAGTAACTCCCTGGTCGTAGTCCTCTGGAACCTTTCGGTGTCAAAATCTTTTCTTGGCTTTTCATCCAGCGGCTCCTGCTCCACCAGGTCCGGTTCCGCTTCCGCACACCAAGGTACACAGGTCCATCTTTGGTAGCACCTCCTGGCACCACCCCCTTCCGTCACGTTCCCGTCTCTAAACTCGAGCAATCCAGCCGTCACGATCTTCCAGTCGTCCCCCTCATAATGAGTGAACAACCTGGAGTCTTCCAGGCACCATGCTCTGAGGGTCTGTTTCAACCCGTCCTTCCTCTGGCAAGGTCTGCAACAAAAATACATCTCCAGATAACCTGGACTGCGAACTTTAAACGCACCTGACTGAACCTGAGTCACCCTCCTTCTCACAAGGGCACAATCCTCCAGTCGTGGAAGTCGATTCCCTAGAGCTTCTGAATCAGGGTCGTCCTTCAACAAGGTCCCTGCCTTCAGGCTCCCACACTTGTGAGCCTCCTACTTGGGCTATGATACCATGTTAGAAATGACCCAACAGAGGGTACGTGCACGTGCCTTCAGGCTCCCACACTTGTGAGCCTCCTACTTGGGCTATGATACCATGTTAGAAATGACCCAACAGAGGGTACGTGCAGCGGAAGACTTATAGTAATGCCCAGGAGCTCACACAGTGTGCGGTGTGGGGTGTGGAATCACAAACTTCTTTACTTATGTGCATTCAATAGATGTGCAGACTCATCAATAGACAATGAACCGGCCGGATAGAGAAACCACCAAAATATATATTTCCGTCCAAAACTATGGACACAATACAAGAGAGACAGATCCAAAGTCCCACCAATGGTGTGGTCCTCTGATCTTACCACAAGGTCCTCCTCCTATCAGCTGGCTATCTCTAGACTCGAGCCCGCGTGCTCCACCTCGAGCGTCTGTAGACTTTCCGTCCAGTGTGTTCTTCTCCACCTTACTGCCTGTGAATCAGCCTAGGTGGGCAGCCCCTGCCAAGCTTTGTCTGCAGCACACAGGTCCCCTTGGTCCTCCTGAATGTAGGCCCCAAGATAACTGTTCCACTGCTCCAACCTGCTTGTGAATGGCTGCTCCAGAAGATGATGATCTCAGCAACCTTCTGCCCTAGAAGACAGTCTAGGTTCAGCCTCTCCCTCGAGCTAAGTCTGCAGCACTCTTTAGGTCTCCTTCACCTCCTGGGAAAAGGCCCAAGGAAGCCCTATCTGCTGCTCCTGTCTGCTCCTCCAAAGCTGCTCTGCTGGATATGAAATGAGGCCACAAGCCTCTCCTTTTATAGGCCCTAAGGCCTGGCAAAAATACCGACCAGTCTGCCCTGACTAGGCCGACTGGACAGACCAGGTTGGCTGGCCCAACCGACCTGATTGGCTCGGCCCAACCAGCCCTATATAAGGGCCCTTTGCTGGTCCTTTGTTCCATGCAGGGTCCAGCTCCTTTGCTGCTGTCCTGCCACCTGCCAGCCCTGCTTGCAAGCCATAGCCCTGCCCATAGACCCCCACTATACTGCGCCTTGCTGCAGCCCATTGCCGGCGCCTTGTCCTGGCTGTACCTCTTCCGTACACTGCCCTGCAGCAGCCCATACCGATCCGTACAGCTTTGTACCCTGCTCCGTACACATGCTGATGTCAGCGCGCCTTTCATAGGGTCCTGCTGCAGTCCACTGAGTGCCTCATGCCTGGCCTGATCCAAGACACTGTGTCCCCGCCATCTTCCTGCACATGAGCTGCTCCTGATGCAACCTTTCATCCTTGGGATACCCCACCAACAATGAATGCTCCAGATCTGTCCCAGATCCACACATCCAGGTAATCTCTCTTTGGGCACATCCTGCCCTAGGTCTCCCTCCCCCATGCTCTCCTCATTTGGGGGCTTACAGATGGGGAGGTGACCTTTCCAACAAAAGGGACTTGACACCTATAGCATGATGGCTGTAGAAGGTGGCATGTGGACTCAATCAAAGAGTGCCACATCAGCACATATATAATGAAGCTGCCATGTGGGCAGCAAGCAAGCTGCCACGTGGGCAGCAGACAGCTCTCCTTCTTATGTTTGCAGCCACATGAGCTATCCAGGCCAGCCATCTAGAGCTGGCAGACGCCCTGGTAGGCATGGTGCAAGCCCTTAGCTGGGCTCAGTGCAGCAATATGTATTTATAGGCACAAAGTGCAGCCACTGGTCGGCCATCAGACCAACCAGTCTGGGCTTCTGGATCCCAATCAACCATTTACAGTCGGCTATGAGTCTGGGAACCGGTCGGGTGGATCTGGAGGCCAGCCGGCCCTGTCTGGGTCAGCCAAACCCTAGGGCCAGTCAGTCATCTCAGAAGGGCCTTGTGCCCTATAAAAGGAGTCCCCCCTTGGGGGTCTTTTGGCAGTTCATTCTGCACTCAGACAGACCAACAAAACGGTCGAAGAGAGCCTGGGCATGCACATAGCTAAGCAGGACTGCTCTTCCTTGAGCAGCTACTAAAGCCTACAAGATGCACGCAGCAGTTTGGAAGAGCTCTACAGCAAAGGGTGCAGTGTACGAGGTTCGTGGTGGTAAGGACTGAATATAATCATCAGAAAACTCAAGCTGCGGGGGTTTCCTGAGTCCTGTGTACTTTGATTTATAATTGGACAGCCACTACTTCCTACTCTAACTTTGAATTTCATGGAAGGTAAATTCTAGCATGGGGATTGAGAAGGGGGGAGAATTAGAATGCCTTTCATCTTCTCAATGAAAAAAGACGAGTTAACATTCTTTTGGACAAAGTCCCTTGTATTGTGCAAATAGATGGCAAACTTCATTGAAGAACTAGCAAACAAAAAGAAAGAAGACAATACGTTTCTTTGTTACTTTGTCCTAAAACAAGAACCTCATTTCTGAATAACTAAAGGGAATCAAAATCATAAGAAGGTGGTATGAAAAGAAAATGGAGGTGAAGGAGAAGAGAAATCACCAGAAGAAAATCAGGAGCACCATCCTTGAGGTAATCATCAAGACTTTCATCATTTTCAGCAAGTTCATCACCGCCCGTGAAAACCACGATCATATAACTTACAACTTTAGGTCCAAACAATGCTTGCAAGCTCCCTACTGCATCCATCTCTTCAGCTGTGAAACGATTCCTTGTGGACAGCACAAGCAGAATTGCATGTACTCCTTCTTTCGCCAAATCTATGCATTTTACAATCTCTTTACCGATAAAGTCTGGAGGCGTGCTAGGGTCAAAAACACCTACATCAGAAGGGGAAATTAGACAAGAGCAATTTCGAATAATCTATGGTCTCGAAAACAATTAGTTGACAAAGAGATTCAACACACCATGCAGACAGCACAGACGAATAAAACTGCCTGCAATTAACTATAATGGAGGATAAATGCATGTCAACCATGTCAGAGAATATACAGTCGTGATCTACCATGCAAGTTCGGGATAAGGTGTTCTAACAAGAAATCGTGCTTGCTACAGCCAACTTCCCGTAGCAAAAGACTTCCCAGAGACCACACATCACATGAAACACCAACTCCCTCTCTGTGCATGCTCATTGCATATAGAGAAAATCTTCAGATAGAGCCGAAAGAATACTTGTATAGATGTAGGAATCCAAGAACCAAACATGCCAAAATTTGTGCCACGACCTGCAACCTATTCTGGCTGAGCTAAGGTACCCAAAATGGCAGTGTATGCTGCACCATCTATTGTACACTCGTCCTGCTAGCCACATGCCTTCCAGTAGCCCCTGCTCACCCTCCTTGCACCACAATGGACTCTCTATAGTAAACTTTCTTTCTATCCGTGTTGTTAGAAAACAGAGGGGGAGGTTGCTTGCTACAAGTAGGCTTCTTCTTTAAAAATCTAGAGTGCCATGTGTTGAGCGGCAGTAAATGTTTAAAAGTTAGAAGCTCCTGCTAATAGCTGGGGCCCCTTTGTTGGAGAACATGATATGCTCGTAAAAGCCCAAGAATCACACATTGCCAATGCCAAATAACTTCTATCCTTAACGTGCACGAGAGAGAGAGATTCTGACAGTTAATGAGTTGTGCTGAAGAGAGAGAGTAGAAACGGTATACATATTTGTCCCAAAGATGGACCAAACCATATACACAATGTGGACACAGTGTACAGCCATATATCAGCAGGATGCTGTCTAGATGTGGGCCCCTGTGACTCCGAAATCTGTTCCCCCTCCTCATGGCACCTTCAAAGCACCTCAGCCTGCGTACTCTCCTAGAGCTTCTATGGGCTTCCCTGCTCCAATGGACAGAGGCCGTGATTGCTCCTTTGAACCTTTCTCTGATCCTGCTATTAAAAATGGCAGCGGAAGATGCAAACAAACTGAAGCTATAGAACCACACAGAGAACACTAGAGATAACAAAATGTGCCACAACTGATCTGCTGTAATCACCACTTGGACGAAAATCCAAAAATTTTGCATGCCCGCTAATGTGATAGAAAAATATACCTTTGTAATAGTGTACTACTATAGATGTGCAAACTGTAAATGAGCAATGCTCAAGAGAGAGAGGAAACCTCATAAATATTTGTCCAAGGTGGACCAAATCATATACAAAATATGTGCAGTGTGCCACCCTCTACTAGCAAGGTGTTGACTAGATGCAGATCTCTATGACACTCAGAATGTTCTCCTACCTCCTCATGGCACCTTCAAAACACTCAGCCTACATTGCTCTCCTAGCGCTGTGTGGGCCTCATAGTGGTACCTTGCAACCTCACCTTCCTGCTACTCCCTTGGACAGTCTACCATAAGCCCAAGCTTGATTCCGTGATCCTTGATCTCCTTGTTCCTGTGAAGACAGCCCGATGGTAAGACACAAGTCTCGTCTTTCCATGTTGCTATGTGGGCAGCCAATTTTGTAGAACTCTTGCTGTTGTTCTAGACCTCCCTTGCTGCAGTGGTTGTTATAAAATCAACCAACAAAGGGTACGCACAACAGAAGACTGATAGAATAGCCCAGGAGCTCACACAGTGTGTGGGGAGTGGAATCACAAACTTCTTAACTTATGTGCTTCAAATAGATGTGCAGACTCATAAATAGACAATGATCCAGCCAGATATAGAAACTACCAAAGAATATATTTCTGTCCAAAGCTATGGACACAATACAAAAGAGATAGATCCAAAGTCCCAAAGCATGGTCCTTTGATCTTACTACAAGGTACTTCTACTATCTGTTGGATATCTCTAGAACACTAAACCCACATGCTCCATTTTGCACGTATGTAGACTCTCAGTCCTTAGACCTCAGCTCCTTGCTGCCCTAGAAGACAACCAAGGCTCCAGCCCTCTATGAGCTCAGTCTGCAGGTACTCTTGGACTCCTCTGCCTCCTGGATGTAGGCCTGCGGGAGTGTGTACTGCTGCTCCTGCTGCTCCCAAGGAATGAATGCCCTGCAATGGGCTCCTTTTATATGCCTCTAGGGGCCCAAAATACCCGACCAGTCTGCCCCTTATTGGCCAACTAGAGCAGGCCCCAACCGACCCCACCAGCTCCCCTATATGGGGCTGTGTGCTGCCCATTCTTGGGTTGTGGGCTGGCCGACCTGGTTGGCCAGCCGACCAGCTTTCTTGGCCCTATATAAGGGCAGGGTGCTGCCCTTTTGCAGCCCCTCCCTTTGCTGTACTACCTGGCCCTTTGAATGCGCCAGGCCCTCAACCTGCCCATAGATCAGCTCATCCTAGGCGCCTCTGGCCCTAGATACTCCTCTTTCCTACTCCTCCAGATCTGCCTCCTTCCAGACCAGTTACATGCCTTGTTCCTGGCGCCGTCTGTTGCAGCCTTCTTCTCTTGTAAGGTGCTGCCCATGTGGCAGCCCCCTCTCTCTCTTTCTTCTTTGGGCATATCCTCCCACGCTCTCCTCATTTGGGGCTTACAAATGGGGAGGTGACCTTTTCAACACCCCCTCTCACCGACAAATCTCGGCCCAATGCCAACATGTCGATGACGTTGCCCCAGCAGCTCCTATGATGGAACCCTCTAGAACAATCCGGTGTCAATTCTGGTTATTGGCTTTTCAATCAGTGACTCCTGCTCCTCCAGGTCCGAACCTTCACAAGCAAACCATCCTAGTACACAAGTCATCCAAGGTAGCACAAGATGGCACCACCACCTTCAGTCACTTCGAACTCGAGCAATCCAGATGCCAATCCTATCACGAGGGCGTGAGTTTTTTATACTCGCATATGGGCCCGACCTGGGAATCAAGTTGGCGAGGTCACAGGATGAGGGTGTGCAAGTTTCTCCCTAGGAAGTTGTGCCTTGGGGGCAAATGAAAGGCTTAGGGCCAAATTCTTCTTCTTCTTCTTCTTCTTCTTCTTCTTCTCTCTCTCTCTCTCTCTCTCTCTCTCTCCTTTAACCTAACCCCTGCCACAAACAGACTAACAAATATTTTGAATTACTTCAGCATGACCTCTCTCTCTCTCTCTCTCTCTCTCTCTCTCTCTCCACCCCCCCTCTCCATTCTCTCTCTATCTCTCCTACCCCTTCTCCTTCCTTCTCTCCCTTCCTCTCTCTTCCTTCGTCTCCTCAATCCCCCTTTCTCTAATCTGTCCCCTTTCACTTTTCTACAATAAGCATGTATGCTATTTCTAGAAATCCTGCGCACATGGATATTCACAGTTCAGAGCACTTACCATGGCTGATCAGCATGTATGCTATCTTCCGTATAGCTTCCATCATCTTCAGAATGACCACATTATTCACGAATCACATGACACCTCCAGTGTGCCTATGTCACCGCCAGTGTGGCTCTATCACCATAAAGTGATCTCTCACCTTCGGAAGGCTACAAAGTGATATGTCATCTTCAATACCATCTTCAATATGGTTAACTTTTGCCGACTTCAATGTAGTCTTGTTACACTATCTACAATATGGTGATGAATCTTTCAATATCCATGATCCAATGACAGGAAGTTGGGAAGCTAGGACTTTGCATCAGTGAAGTTACCAACCAATTGACTATTTTACCAGATCACCCTTCAACTATCAACATTCCATACGAGACCGATCATGCTTCGCACATCCACAAGGGGTTTCCAACACCGATGGGTCTCCGGTATCGATGGTTTATTCCTCACACCTTCAAACTAGCTTTGGGGGTGAGCCTTGGTATGTTGGGCAATGATGCTTAGCTTAATGACGGTAGATCAAGATGACATAGTGTTTAACCTTCAAAATCCTAATCTTTGTGTTAGGTTTAGCACCCTAATCTTCACATGCACATTAGATAGGGCTCATTGAGGTCTTACAGATGGCACTGTGAAGTTGTGAGAGCAGAAAGAACACACAACATTGGAGAAAGAAGTGGGTATATTCTAAGTTCTCTAGGTCAAGTTATGAGCCTAGCAAGCCTAGGATGTGCATTTGTTAGCACTGCCTTGCCAAGGCAGTGCTCTACTGAGAGTTTTTCAAAAAAGTATCCTCCCAATAGATTTTGGACACCTCATGCCTTGTTCACTACTTTCTATTCTAATCTGTCTCTCCACTTCCCCCAATCAACTGTCTCTCTCTCTCTCTCTCTCTCTCTCTCTCTCTCTCTCTCTCTCTCCCCCCCCCCCCCACTCAACTCATCAGCAGTATCCTCCTCTATTGATATATTCCAATGCTCCATAAAAGCTAAAAATTTTGAGATAATGAAGACAATGCTATCTAGCACATCATGTGCACTCTTTTTTTTTCACACACATCCACACACACACACACACACACATGCGCACACACAAAGTTTGCACATCGCTTTGCATTTGCAAGCAGTTGCATTATAGCACTCAAGCTTTCCAATGGTTCTACACACCTACTTCCATTGCAAGTGCTGCAAAGTAATCATCCATTCATCTTCACGACCATTTGCATTTAGCAGAACATAAGGCAGTGCTCACGAGTATTTGTAGTCGATTGTTCTAGGCCTATCAATTTCATTAATTGTGTGCATGGGGCAAAGTTTTTAAGAGACCTGATTAAAAGATTAAAATAAATATTTTAATCTAGAATAACCAATCAAATATCCAGTTAGAAAATAGAATATTACAAATTCAGCTTTTTACAGCTTTCTTAGCTTGCTTTGTGTGCTTTCTCAGCAAGTCTAAATGAAGATTGCGATCAGTTCCAAGCAGTCTAATTGCTGTCTCTTGCAAATTTGCACCCTTTCCCTACAACTCTCCTTCCCACTTTCCTGTTGGGGTAATCTCATAGCCAAGGTGTGTAGGAACTGTTAGAGGTCAACATCTCCTGATGTCACCTAGAGAGAGGGCCTTGCTTGTGGGTAGGCTAGGGTAGATGAGTGAGGGCCAATGTTATGGGTGTGCCCACTCCTCTTGTGAGGCTCAGGTAGAGTAGGGTGTGGCACGGCTCATGGCATAGGTTGGGTCCCCTTGGGTCTGTTGGCATGATGCTGGACAGGTTGCTGCCCATGTGTGGGGCTGTTTAAGGCCTTCGTAAGGCCTGCTTTGCTGCCACGGGGCAGCCCCTTCTAACGCGCCATGGATGGGCTTGTGTAGGGGCCAGTTTGGCCACCTTTTTGGAGCAAATAGCCCGACCTGCAGGTCGGCTATCTAGCAAAGGTGGGCCGACCTCTTGGTCGGACACCTAGGCTAGAGCACAGCCCCTTAACAGGGCAGATGGAGATCAGCCCCTAGAGGGCTTGATATAGGGGCCAGGAGGAGCAGTCGGCCATGCAGCAGATGGGGGTCCGCCCCCCTAGGGCTGCGCCAGTTTTCTAGGGCCTGGGGTCGGCTTTTTGCCCCCCTGCTGGTCGGTTGGTTGAGGCTGGGGCTGACCCTATATATAGGGCCCCCTCCCCTCATTTGTTTTCATCTTCTCAGGTGCTTTTTGCCCAGTGATAGAGGGTTTTTCCTAGGAGATCACTTGTGCAGTCTCTCTCCCTCTTTCTCTTCGTGTTCATTTCTTTGCTGAGTGCTCTCCCACACCCACAGTGTGTATCCATTCCCCTGCGCACTCTAACATGGTATCAGAGCATAGATTGGCTCAGGATCCTAGAGGGGTGGAGAGGTCGTAGAGCCAGCAAGCTGTGCGGAGCTATAGGCCAAGAGTACGAGGCATTTTCAGGGTAGAACCTCCGTGGAGAATTTGCGAGGGAGACACGGGCTGTTTTAGGTTAAAAGCTGGCGTTATAGAGGCAGCTGTTTTCGGCCGAAAACCTCTTCTTTTTCCAACCTGTCTCCTCCCTCCTTGTATAGATCTATGCAAACCAGCAGAGAGTGGTTTTCAAGGCGAGATTGATTGAGCAGTGGACTGTTTGGGAGTGTCAGAGATTGAGGCGCCTAGTAATTCAGAGGCTGAGATCTAAGCCTGTGGAGATCTAGAGGTAGGACAAGAGGGTGGAGTTGCTGCAGATTTCCTTCTCCGACGACCTCGACAGCCCCTTCACTTCTCTTATTACCTGTATCTCTTTCTCTTTCCGACCACTCTCCATATTCTCTCCTGTTTTTTCCACATGGCGATGAGATGGCAAAGAACAAGACGAGAATTCCAATGTTGCCCACATTCATACAACCTGGCAGATTTCATCTTGATAGGTGTTGCCCGACCTGATAGATGAGTGAGAGTCAGTGTTGTGGGTGTGTCCCTGTAAGAAATCCTAGATTTACTATATTTAGAAATGTGCTAAGGAACAAAAAGGAGACTGAAATATCAGAGAACAAGGAATATTTGTATTGCTTGAGTGTCTGTAGTGTGTCATCCATACAGTTGGCCCTCTCTTATATAGAGAGTGAAGAGTCACACATGAAAAGGTGTGTACTCCAAAGTGTATGTGCATGAAGAGGTGTGTACCCCTTGTGAAGGGTGTGACCCTTGATGAGAGGGTACATTACAATGGTAGTGTCTCTTCAATAGAATGTCTCTTGTGAAGGGTTGTGCCTCATAGGAAGTGTCCCGTCGAAAGGGCATACCCTTCCACAAGTGTCCATTCATCAAACCATCCATAAGTCTAAGGTATAGAGAAAGGAATACGTCACAGATCGTGACATCCCCTCCCACTCAAAATAAGACCCTAGTGGAGATAATGAA
This sequence comes from Dipteris shenzhenensis, assembly GCF_047967505.1. Lineage (NCBI taxonomy): Eukaryota > Viridiplantae > Streptophyta > Polypodiopsida > Gleicheniales > Dipteridaceae > Dipteris > Dipteris shenzhenensis. Next base: position 19,028,144 of record NC_141627.1, read on the forward strand.
CTGGTGTAGAAAATATCACGGTAAATTCTGAAAATACTGCTGTAAAATGTCAGGGTACTGCTGTAAGTCTTCATCAAATTGTCAAGTAGCGTCGGAGTTGTCCAAATTTCGCCAAAGAACAAGGAATTCCGTGATAAGTCGATGTCGATTCTCTCGCTGTCGATGGTCCAGAATACGCTCAAGGATAAGGAGAACATAATCGTCTTCGATTTCTAGGACATAATCACTTGCAACTGCTTCATCGCCTGGAATGTACGTCTTTAGCCAAGAAATATGAAATGTCGGGTGGATTTTACCCCATGATGGTGGTAATTCCAATTTGTAACTTAAGGTGAATTTTTCTTGACGATCCGGAAAGGTCCATAGTATCTTGGTTGCAACTTAGGAAACACAGACTTAACTGTCTTGTAGCGATGTGGGGCTACAAATAATAGCACCATGTCACCAGTTTCAAATTCCAGGTGACGTCTATGTTTGTTGGTAGACCGTTGATACCGCTCTTGCGCTTTTCGCATATGATCCCTGACTTGGAGTAGAATGTCTCGCATATGATACTCTTCCCAAGCTACTAGGCGTGACTGAATATAATGTCGGAGCATTTCTTCAAAAACTTGGTTGACTCTTTCAATCTGGCCATCTGATTCTTGGTGGTAGGTTGAACTGAACAGTAGAGTTGTACCCAAAGATTCGAACAATGAAATCCAAAAGTGACTGTTTACCGGATACGATATTCTTGGGCAATCCATGGTGTCGGAAGATGTGTTGTATGAAAAGTTTGGCGATGTCCGGAGCCTGTGCACTTCTTTTGCAAGCAACAAAGTGTGCCATTTTGGACAATCGATCAACAATTACCATAATCTGAGTGTTACCTCTGGAGGATCGCGGTAGTGTTGTAATAAAATCCATGGAAATACTTTCCCACCTTTCAATTGGAACTGGAAGAGGCTAAAGAAGTCCTACTAGAAGTCGTCGGCTTGCTTTCATTTGTTGACAAGATAAGCAAGATGTGACCATTTTGATGACGTCGCTTTTCATCTGTTCATGATGTCTGCTCTTTTCTCGGATTGGCAAACTTCTACCATACAAAGGTCTATCAGTTTTCCGAGATCGCAGCTCCTATGTCCAAATTATTGAAAAGCACTGCAGTTTTTCAATGGCCTCCCGAAACAGAGTATAGTTTCAAACAACTCAAGCAAGCACTCACTACCACACCTGTTATGGCTATTGCTGACCCAAACCTTCCATTTGAGGTCATGACCGACGCTTCCGACATCGCTACAGGAGCAGTCTTGATGCAAGAAGGCAGAGTTATTGCTTTTGACAGCCATAAACATTCCGATATCCAAACCCGATACCCGGTTTATGATAAGGAGTTTCTTGCCATTGTACATGCTTATCGCTCTTGGAAACATTATCTCATGGGAGCCGACTCGGTGGTCAAGACAGACCATCACTCTCTAAAGTATATCTTCACTCAGCCAGTCATGAACACTCGACAAGCACGCTGGGTTGAGTTTCTGGCCAACTTTCACATGACCATTGCGTACATTCCAAGACTACGCAATGTAGTTGCAGATGCTCTCAGCAGGTTAACTCTAGCATCAGCTTGGTAATCTCTACATTATCTGTGGATGTTCCGAATTCATTCAAAGGGAAGTATCTCAATGATAAAGACTTCGGCACAACAGTATAAGTTCTTTCGAAAGATCAACCTTCGACTTCCGAACAGAAGATTTTCTCTTCCTATTCTTATACGGACAACCTTCTGTATTATCAAGATCGTGTCTATGTACCACATGACAAGGATGTTCGACGTCTTTTGTTATAAGAGCATCATGTGGTTCCTTATGCTGCTCATCCAGGCATCAACAAGACTTACAGGTTACTCAGTGCAACATGGAGTAGGCCAGTTTCGGATTACCTCGACCTTCTTGGGATCCACAGAGATGCCTTGAGCTGAAATAACATGTCCCAAATATTCGAGTTGGGTCTTGAAGAGCTCACTCTTCTCAACGTTGATGTAGAGAGAATTTGCGCGGAGAACTTCAAAAACTTGCTGAAGATGTTGTTTGTGCTCGTGTAGGGATCTGCTGAAAACGAGGATGTCATCGAGGTAAACGATGACGAACTTATCGAGGAAAGGCCTGAAAATGTCGTTCATTAGTGTCATGAATGTGGCTGGGGCATTGTTTAACCCAAAAGACATGACCAAACATTCATAGTATCCATACTTTGTTCGAAAAGCTGTCTTGCACTCATCGCCTTCTCGTATGCGCATTTGATGATAACCTAAACGAAGATCAATCTTTGAGAATTGTGTTGCATGTAGAAGTTGATCGAAGAGGTCATCAATGCGAGGCAATGGATACTTGTTTTTTATAGTGAGCTTGTTGAGGGCTCGATAGTCGATGCAGAGACGCATTGACTTATTTTTTTTTCCACAAGTAGTACAGGAGATCCGAAAGGACTGCGACTGGGCCGAATGTGACCTTTCTCGAGTAGTTCGGTCACCTGTCTTTGGATTTCTTCATTTCGAGTGTAAGAAACCCGATAAGGAGGTTTCGACGGTGGATTACTGCCGGGAATAAGCTCGATTGGGTGATCCATTGGTCGTCGAGGTGGTCACTGCTTTGGCAATTCCTGTGGAAAAATATCCAGGTAGGGCTGGAAAAAGGTTGGTTGAGGTACTCAGGAGGATCCTTTGTTGGTGTCTCCTCTACTGTCGTAACCAACAGAAGTGAAGTCTTTACTTGACGTTTACGAACCCACTTCTTTACTTGTAGGGCAGAGGCAACTGGGGTTGAAGGAGAGTCCCTAGAACCGGTTAGCTCAATAAGTTTTCCCTGGTGGACAAACTAGATAGTATGGTTGCGAAAACTGATTAATGGATCATAGTCGTAGAGCCACTGTTGCCCGAGTACGACATTGTACCGAGAAAGAGGCATGATGTCGAAGTTCAACTTGTCCGTATAATGTTGGATGCGAAAAGACAAGTTTGTGATCCTGGTGTTGCACAAGAAGGTAGTTCCCTTTGCGAGTTCAATCTGATAGTCCATGGGACTAAGACTGGTGGTCAACCGAAGTTTTTCGACCATAGAACTAGCTAGGAAGTTATGAAAGCAGCCACTGTCGATGAGGATAGTGACCGTTGTTCACGAATCGATCCTTGGACACAAAGTACTTGAGTGGCCAGGGTCGGGGTTGCTGGCAAGGCTCATGTGGATGGTATTTGCCATTCGAACGCTTATGGAGCACGTGTTCAAAACGTTCCCAAGTTAACAAACTTTTGCCATCCTTTAAGCGTCGTTGCCACCATAGGAAAGTTGTATCCTTGAGGAGGGAGGCTGCCAAGGCAATCTTTTTGCCTTCGGTGAGGTCAACAGTATCAAAGTACATGCGCAGTTTTGCGAGCCATTGGTCGACTGTTCGGCGATTTCATTGACCAATATAGGCTTCCGGAAGTTTAATGTCAAGTCTTTTAGTTTTGGAAGCTTGGAGTAAGCGGTAGAGGGCACGGAGTTCAGTGTTTTCTACCTCTGGTGGGAACGAGTCCACATAGTCGTCCAGTGGCGTCATGTCATCCTCTGTATGTGTGATACTGCGAGAATCTTGGAGTTGTTGGACTTTCTGGACCAAGTCGGAGATGCTGTCCTGAAGCTGAGAAATTTGAAGTTGAAGTAGTGCTTCACCTTGTAAGTTGACTTCAGGGGTCTTTTTTGGACTTGAGTCGCTTATCTCCGGAGAGGCTGCACGCGAGCGTTACGACATATCTGATGTCCCTGTGAGAAGAGCACGAACCTGCGCTCTAGTTTGTACCATTCCTAGAAGAAGATCCGGGCTGCTCCCTGGGGTTGCTCATGTTGGAGGGGGCAGGCGAGACAGGATGGAACCACCCGTGGAAATCTCGTAAAGGAGGTCCTGTCTGAGGTAACACTGGTGAAGCCGAAGTGGGTGTTACTGCTCGTGAGAGTACAAGGGTAGGTTGCAGAGTCCATGGATCTGAGAAGGGATAAGGAGCTGCTGTCAGGAGCGGAGGATATCCAGGAGGAGTGCCTTCAGAATGTAAACACTGTCTTGGGGAAGGTAAAACCTGTGCAAGAGGATATCTGGGAGCTGAAGGAGGTGGAGAGTACCCTAGAGATGCTGAAACTGAGGGGTAAAAATCTCTCCAAAGATGGACAGCAAAGTCGTGAGGAATATCGGGTTTTTGGGTATCTACGTGTCCCGTGAAACACAACCTGGACTGTGCTGAGGAAGTAATGTAATTGAGGTGCCTCACGCAGAAGATATAGGATGTGGTCCAAGTCACTAGAAGGGCACGTGACACAAAAGACCCACGATGCAAAAGCTCCGAAATGGGCTGGTTGTGCAATCTGAACACGATATTGTGTGATAGATGATGCCTGAGGTGTCCTTGAAGGGACTAGAGCATTACCAGGGGTTTCCATGCTTTAAGGAGGTGGCTTTCATTTGTTGTAATTTGATAATGAGCAGCAAACAACAATATGAAAGAGAATCCTTAGAAATAGAATGGAAAGAATCCACCTGGCATAGATTAGATCTGCCAATTAGCTGCGTAGAAAAGGCCTGCAGATCTCTGTCCAGAGGTCCATGTTGCTGTCTTTGCAAGTCCACGTGGATGTGTGAACAAGAAACAAGTACCGGATGAGACTTTCGAGGCAGATGGGGCGTTGGCAGAGGCGTTTTGCAGATTGCATGAGATCTGGCGCACTTTTCCTGCGTGGAAGTTCGTGGCCTGGCGAAGATGGCCTGCGTTGAAACCTGTGGGGTACTAGAAACAGGATCGGGCCTAGCTAGACGGAAGAGAGGGCAGCCAAGAGTCGCTGTTCACAGGCTATGCGCAGCAGGGGCCAGGCTGATTTGATTCGCTGGCAGAGGCTGCTTGCATCTGGCACTGTTTGAGGGAAGTGCGTTGCTTGCTTCTAGGGCTGACTTGCAGGGCAGCAAGGCTGATGATCTGGGCCAGGAAAGACTGGCTGGAAACCAGGGCAGCAAATCGGCTAATGGAGAGCGGCGTATGGCGTGGAAATAGAGGCGAACCTGCGTGACAAATTTCCGTACGGGCGTCAAACGGGAATTGTCATTTGTTTTTGGTTGCCTAAGTTGGGTGGTTGGCAAAAACTAAAACATGGGTTGCCTTACACCTAGGGTAGTCTAGGGTTAGGCCTTGGGTGTAGGGCTGGTTGCCCTTTTTAGGCCCTCTAGGTACCCTTTTGTAGGTTGGTGCTTGGTGCCAAAAGGTGTGTCTATTCAAAGGGGTGTGACCCTTGGAATAGGTGTACCTTTTCATGAAGGGCTGTAACCCTATTTTAAAGAAGGGTGTCCCTACACGAAAAGATGTGTCCTTTTTTCCACGATGGGGTGTGTCCCTTGGGTGAGGAGTCAAAAACTCTTCATCAAAAGGTGCGTCCGATGGTGAAAAAGGTGCATCCCTTGGTTTTGGGACAGCCCAAGCACATCAAAAGACGCGATTGTTGTCGTGTCCATTCACATTAACTCATGATGTGAGGGAGATGGGAGAGGCCACTGATAACTTTAGGTGGGGTTGGCGCTAAAAATTTTTACGCTCATTCTCTCCATCTCTTCCATGCACAACGTGCGTGGATGTCCTTCTAGCGGAAAGAGATGTATTAGATAGGCGCTAGAAGGTGGGGGGCATTTCCTACAGGCAGGAGTGAAATTTGCTCTGATACCACTGTAAGAAATCCTAGATTTACTATATTTAGAAATGTGCTAAGGAACAGAAAGGAGACTAAAATAGCAGAGAACAAGGAATATTTGTATTGCTTGAGTGTCCGTAGTGTGTCATCCATACAGTTGGGCCTCTCTTATATAAAGAGTGAAGAGTCACACATGAAAAGGTGTGTACTCCAAAGTGTATGTGCATGAAGAGGTGTGTACCCCTTGTGAAGGGTGTGACCCTTGATGAGAGGGTACATTACGATGGTAGTGTCTCTTCAATAGAATGTCTCTTGTGAAGGGTTGTGCCTCATAGGAAGTGTCCCGTCGAAAGGGCATGCCCTTCCACAAGTGTCCATTCATCAAACCATCCATAGTCTAAGGTATAGAGAAAGGAATACGTCAGATCGTGACACTCCCCCCCTCTTGTGAGGCTTAGGTAGAGTAGGGTTTGGCACGGCTCATGGCATAGGTTGGGGCCCTCTGGGTCTGTTGGCACGATACACTGTGCTGGAGGGGTTGCTACCCATGTGCGGGACTGTTCACGGCCTTCGTGAGGCGCCTGCTTTGCTGCCACGGGGAAAAGCCCCTTCTGAGGCACCATGGATGGGCTTCTGTAGGGGCCAGTTTGGCCACAGATAGCCAGACCTGCAAGTCAGCTATCTAGCAGAGGTGGGCCGACCTCTTGGTCGGCCACCTAGGCTAGAGTACATCCCCTTATAGGGCAAATGGAGGCCAGCCCCTAGAGGGCTTGATATAGGGGCTGACCCCCATGCAGTAGATGGGGGTCGGCCCCCCTAGGTCTGGGTCGGTTTTCTAAGGCAGGTGGTCGGCTATATGCCCCCTGCTGGTCGGTGAGTCTGGGGCTGACCCTATATATAGGGCCCCCTCCCCTCATTTGTTTTCTTCTTCTCAGCTGGTTTTTGCCCAGTGATATAGAGGGCTTTTCCTAGGCGATCACTTGTGCAGTGTCTCTCCCTTTCTCTCCCTCTTTCTCCCTGTGTGCATTCCTTTGCTGAGTGCTCTCTCTCACCCACAGTGTGTGTCCATTCCGCTGCACACTCTCACAGGAACTAGGCCTAGAGTCCTATTGTGAGTGTCCCTACGTATGTCAGTGTGCATGTGCCCTTAGATGGCCACTTGCCCACTTGTCTAGATTAGCTTAGCTTTGATTTGATTCATGTGTAACCTCATCTGTGAGGTAGATCTGTGGTTGAAGATAAGGCTTGACCAGCCTATAAATGAGGCATCCATTGTACTTGAAAGATATCAATCCATCTATTATGCTTGCCTCACAATTCGTGCTCCTTCCACTTGTCATTTATATACCTAGATGAATCCAGGAACATTCCCAAACTCATCCCAATTCATGCTCATTCCACTTGTCATTTAGCTCACTTTCCTCCTCCACCATGATCTATCACTTCTTGCTGCCCACTTGCTCTCTGACAACTTCGCTTCACTCTTCTATTGCTCCATGATCTCATTCTGTTGTCCAACTTGACGATTTGCTAGAATCCCTACTTCAGCTTGCGATTCCTTCAATTCCCCTGCCCGGGACAAGCCATAGCACAAGTGTACATTGCAAATCCCATCTGTGACTGCGCTTCATCTACAGGCTGTTGTCTTGATTTCAAATTCCATTTCTCACCCATAAGCCCATTTAAAAGCGATTTTCAGATTACCTCATTCACAACCCTCCGATGAAGGATTCTTCTCCTTTGTTTGTTAGTTTCTAAATAATGGCTATTTGATATTCTAAGTTTCTGGAGTAATTTAACTGAAAATTCGGCTTCCACATAAACTCGACTCTGACAATTTGCAGCTAGCAGGTCACTCACCTTCACCATGCCCAATGATCCCACTTGTGACATGAATCTCAAAAAATGCCAATGAAGCATGATATTTCCAAGATGAAGATAGAATGAGCTTTGTAGGTCTAAACGAAGCAAAAAATCATGTTTACAAAAATAATAAACTATTCAAGACAAACAGGGTCAATAAGAGAGGTTACTGCATTTGGGAACTCACTAAATGTACAAAACTTGCAAGATTATACACATTCTTGAAAGCTCAATGGCAGCGAGAGCCAATTTTCTGGGTGTAAAATTTAGAGTCGAGGTCATAGGGATGACTAATAATCTAGAATATGACTTGGAAAGAAAGACATACAAAGCATGGCAACAAGTCAAGAAGACTAGGAATAGTCATGACCGAAAATGCAGTCCTGATAGTAGCTAATAGACAGTAGACTTGAGTCTAGGATAACATATATTAAAAATTTTAAGACAGCCATGAAAGAACTTGCTCGTCATGAAACCAAGCAGATTTCTGCCACATCACTAGGCATGATAAACTTGTGACGTTATGCAAAAAAGCATGTGGCATCACTCCTGACATGTGGCATCACACTTGTCACTCTTTTCAACACATGGCATCGTGTAAATGTTACTTGGCAGCTAGTAGACCAAGTTTCCCATGCAAAGAGGGGCCTCAGCTACTTGAAAGCGGAATCGCTAAACCTCTTTATCTATAAGAGGGTCTCCACGAGCTCTTCCTGCTGGTCCATGAGCTGCTACTACTGAAACGCATGCTCCCTCAGAACTGCTCCTTCTCTGCATCCATTTTGGCTCCTCAGCCGCCCTAGCTCTTTAACAGACTACTCAGGAACTCCCCAAAGCTCTGTGCCGCTGTGGTTTGTTTGAATAACATTCAGACAGCCATATGGACAGTAAGTAATTTGGCTTGATATAATTTTGGATGCACTCCCCACAACTGTGGATTGTTAACGCTCAAACATGGCTCTTTGAAGTTTGAATGTGAGTACACTATTTTATGAATTACGTGCTTCAAATTCTCAAGTTCTAACAAGGCAAGCAAAAGAATCCAATGACTCCATGCACGGCCATACCCTTCAGCCTGTGAAGGCTCCAAAAAAAGTGGGTCTCAAATATATGCATGTGGAAATTCCAACAAAGGGCGTCCCTGTGCTATCCAAGTAGAGGCATGCAGCTCTCGCTTAATGACAACTCTACATAAAACGACACAAAAAGCCGAGTGCAAGAAAAAGCGGACATACCAGGCGTGTCCACGACGCGGACGGTGCGACCATCGGGGAGGACGGCGGACTGCAACTCGCAAGTTTCGGTGACAGAGGAGGAACGGGACTTGGACTTAAAGATACGTCGGCCGAGGATGGAATTCCCGGTGGCGCTTTTGCCATTGCCAGTACGACCAACGAGGACAAGGGTAGGGTTGAGGGAGGGAGGGGCAGGGAATTCCCACTCATCGATCTCGTCTGTGCTCATGATGCGAGATCCTCCCATGGAATTTGCGAAAAAAAATAGCTTGTTTAAATAGAGTGAGAGAGAGACGGTGAGAAGATGCTTTTGTGAAGAGAAAGAAATGGCTTTTGTCAACCCTCCCCAACTCCCCTCATGCCCGAGAAAAGGATTGCTCCACACCCGGTCCTGAGTTCAAGCCCCAAGCTCAAGATTCTATCTTGCTCATCCCTTATGGGGGCGCTATTGGCACTTTCCAACGCAAAAATTTTTTAAAAAGGGTTGCGCAGCGTGCTTGTTCCCACACCCCGCACACGCTCGAAAGAAACAAACACTAATTTGGCATTTTTGCAGGGTGTAGACTTTATCCAATTCATCGCATCGACTCGTTGCCAATGATGGGCGGCGCGGGTTGCGCTAGGTCTTCGTTGCCCTTTGTCCTCATGGGGGCAACCCCCTCTTTGACGATGTTCATCCACATGGCAGCCATATCCACCTACGCCCTTACTCTTGCATGGGCAAGCACCACTATGTAAACACAGACACCACCCCCGCTGCCCGCCCATGCGAGAGAAGGGGCGAGCACTCTATGGCTACAGAGTAAGTCCCTTCTCCCTCGTGGGTGGGCACTAACCGTCAAAGGCTTACGTAAATGCCCTAGAGTAACGATTGTGCAGGTAAATACGATTAGCAAAGCGCATATGACACTGACCCTCACAGAGCATCAGAAATTGTCCTAATCAGGATGCAAGGGCAAGAGCATGATTAGGATGAAATATCAAGGCAATTTGACATTGTTAATGGTTTGGTGTGTGAAAAGAGCACCACATTAGAGAAGAGCCTTAAACATCCTTGGTAGACAAAATATTGCCGCTACCTTATCCTTTTCTACACATGCTTGAACAAAATACGCATATCTTAAAAGCAAAGCTCTTCATCCAAAAATCTGGAGGAAGGTTTCTCGCAAACATGTATAGAGTCATTACAGGGTATAAACTAAGTGTTTTAATATCCTTTGATTTCCTTCACATTAAAAGGTGTAAAATCCAAGCTCATTGTATTCCTAAGCCATTAGCAAAAGCGTTCTCTCTCTCTCTCTCTCTCTCTCTCTCTCTCTCTCTCTCTCTCTCTCTCTCACACACACACACACAACTTGACAATTCCCATCACTCCACTACTGCTTATTTGTCACTTCACCGCACTCGCCCATCCCTCTACACCCAATTGCCTTTGCTTATCCTGCGCACTTGTCCCGTTCCATCCGACTTTCTCTCCCACTACACCCAACTTCCTCTCCACATTGCACCTAGCTTTGCTGCACTCCACACCTCCAGTTGCTCGCCATCGCCTATGCTACGGCCCACCATCACTCATGGTTTCTTGATCACGCTGGTCCTAGTTTCTGGATCCTTGCACCATCCATGCTCAGCATAATAGTCGTGGTTTCTTAACCACATAGGCTTGCTCCTTCCACCCAACTCCACACTGCGCTCAATGATCTTGATTTCTTAGTTATGCAGGGACTCTGAGAGAGAGAGAGAGAGAGAGAGAGAGAGAGAGAGTTGATGAGAAGATGCTCTTGTGGAGAGGAAGATGGCCTGGCCCAAGACTTTCCTTGATCTTCCAACTCAAGGAACACTTGTCCCCACACACAAACCTCAAGGCAAGTTAAACACGGCCTAATGCTCGAGAAAAGGGTTGGGCGGTGTCTATTAACACACCACACAGATGGCAAAATGAAAAATACGGATGTGACAATTTTGCAGTGTGAAGACATTCGATTAATCGTGAAGACCCATTGTCAAGGATCGGCAGGGGTTGGACTAGGTCTTTGCTGCCCTTCATCATGGGTGACCCCCTCTTTGAGGAATCCAACAATGTTCATCCACACTAAGTGGACAGCACATTTTAAACAAAAGAAGTAATACTAACTTGTAAGAACTATGCCCCACTTGGTTACGCTTCCTATTGGTGGCTGCTGCATTCAAATCCCTTATTACACATGGGCAGGGACAGGGATTGAGGGTGCCCAACCTCATGAGTGCTCCCCATTTTGTGTAGTGAATGAAGTACGTACATGTGGCAGCTACATTAAGGCATGCCCCTTCTCCCTCGTGGGTGGGCACCAATGTGTAAACACGATTAGAGGCTCAGGTAATGCCCTAGAGCAATGATTGTGCAGGTAAAGGGGATTAGCAAAGTGCATATGTGCATTGATCCTCACATAGCATCATTGCAAGGAAGACTATGGCCTAATCAGGATGCAAGAACAAGAGCATGATTGGCCAAATGAAGATTTTTGAAGCATGAGGAGTAGCCAAGACTTTGGAGAATATAATATCAAGGAAATTTGACATTGTCAATGGTTCGGTGTGTGAAAAGAGCACCACATTAGAGAAGATCCCAAAGTTGAAATTGCTTATAACAATGTTAGATGGCATACTTAAACATCCTTGGGTAATAAAATATTGTAGCTACCTTATCCTTTTTTAAACATGCTTGACCAAACACACATCTCTTAAAAGTAAAGCTCTTCATCCAAAATTTTGAAGGAATGTTTCTCGCAAACACGATGGAGTCATTATAGGGTATAGTCCTACAAGAAACAAAGTGTTTGAATATCCTTCGATTTCCTTTCCATTATAAGGTGTAAAATTCAAGCTCATCGTACTCCTAAGCCATTAGCAAAAGCTTTCTAAAAAATCTCTCTCTCTCTCTCTCTCTCTCTCTCTCTCTCTCTCTCTCTCTCTCTCTCTCTCTCTCTCTCTCCCTCCCTCCCTCCATCCCTCCCTCTCTCTCTCTCTCTCTCTCTCTCTCTCTCTCTCTCTCTCTATCTATCTATCTCTATCTCTATCTCTATCTATTTATGATTGCAAAGAGAAAATTCCAAATTGCTTGTACTTTTGACTCATTGCAAAACCAATCTCTCTCTCTCTCTCTCTCTCTCTCTCTCTCTCTCTCTCTCTCTCTCTACCTATGTAGTTCTCTATCTATCAATCTATGTAGTTCTCTTAAACTCTATGGTTGATCTCATGTAGTGTTCTCGTAGATGTGCAAACTCATCAGAAGTTGCTCATATTTGCAAGTCATTGCAACAAGGTTTATGTCTTATCTCATGCAAACTTCTTGTAGATGTGCAAATTCATTAGAAGTTTCTCATTTTTGCAAGTCATTGCAACAAGGTTTCTACTGTGAATACAATCTTTTACTCCTCGTGCAAAATCTCATACTATACACATGCCATAAATTATTTGCTGTGAATACAATCTTTTACTCCATCTCCAAGAATACTCTCCTTTTCAAAATCTCGTACAAAAACTCTAGAAACAATTATTTCCAAATAGACATTACGTTCTTAGAACTATACACATGAATAAATGCATTTCATGTGCCTATCTTATATGCTTGAATTTAATATTACACCATAATCATTAAGGAAAATACATTCTTTGGAAAGCAAAGTTTTTAAAGCTCAGAACAACTTGGAAAAATAAGAATGGGTGCATAAATTATTTTGATCTGAACTACTCAACGAACTTTAATCGGACATTGAAAACACATAAGAATAGTTGAAATTAATGGAACATGAGACTTAATACTTCTCTATAATAGCAACGAGTGCTACTTGAAACATTTTATTTTCAATTTGAAATACATCATCTAAGCAATGAAGCTCAACATCAAATTTAGCAAAGTCAAAAGTTCATATAAACAACACAAACAATGCAATTGCTCATAAAATATCTCTAAAATGTATGTTTACCTGTGCAAAATCCAAAAACTACTTTAAAAAAGAACCCTCTAGACAAAAGAAGTCGTTCTTCCTGAAATACATTATTGAACCAAATACAAACTTATATTTTAAATATATTATATTCATTATAAAGGATAAAATAAATCAATGGTAATATCTATAAGAGTGCAAAACAAAATTTGAGAACTTAGGAAAGAAATAACAAGTAGTGCCAGCAACATTGAAATTACAATAACTAAAGAGAATCATGTGAGCAAATAAAAGATGCCAATGATATTCCAAAATTAGCTATAGTAAATGAAAAAACCATTAGAAACATAGAAAGAGGAAATCGGAAAAGAAAATGAACACAAGCAACAACTAAATCTATACCCAAAAAAATATATTTGGAAATGTCTGGAAGTTGCTCTAAATACATAAGAAAATGTATTATTGCAATTAAACATACTCCAATACATGAATGCTTCTCTTGTGAATGTCAATTGCTCAAAAAACAAACTAGTCGCATAAAAGAAGAAAATGTATCATTGCAATTAAACATACTCCAATACATGAATGCTTCTCTTGTGAATGTCCATCACTCAAAAAACAAACCAGTCGCATGTAAGAAGACATACATAAAAGGCTTTCACACCCCATCAAATCTAAATAAACAATGAATTAGTTGATGTGAAACTTGAAAATGATATTGAAGAAAGATTAGCTACTCCTAGAGTAGTATTCACTTAAATAAGTCAACTAAGCTATGATGGATAATATGAAGTGCCAAGTAGTACCATTAATGTAGTAGTTGATTCATCTAAAGTATGACATCTTTTTACATGATTTATCAATGATGTATCATGTATAGTACTTGGTAAAATAAATAAATTAGAATACAAATCGATGTACTTAAGTGGTAAAGTTCAACCAACTATATGGCTGCGTGCGATGTACGCAATTGTCCAAACACCTCTCAATAAAAATAATGCTATATGCATTAATGAGGAATGAAGTGGTCATTTACAATCTTTGCTACATTGAGGAGAATTGAAACTCCAAGTCGGCATATCAAGATATTGCAAACGAGAGCTAACACAAATCTAAAATTTTCACAAAAACATCTTGAATGTTTTCTTTGACTTAATCAAAGGTCTAATTTATTAAGTAATGCAATATGTATGGGTATGCCTATGAAAGGAACACAATAAAATAGGGCACACCATGCAAAAGATATTATGGAATGATACTAATGTAGAAAACATTTTGAAATCTAGAATTGGTTACAAAGACTTCAAAAATCTAAGAACAACTCTGAAATAATAGAAGCTAGAAAAATAGGCATTTGCTTTGATGAGATGATGAAGACCTCCGTCATTCTTTCTCACCTTGTATGTGTAGAAAGGCTATGGAACCCCTAAAAAAAAGTTAATAACTAAAGATTTGTCTAAAATTAGCACTCCCACGCCCTAAGAAAATGGGATATTCAAGTAAGTAAAATAAGAGATAATCCAATAATTTGTGCAAGATATTACATTCATAAGCTTTGACAATTACTAATTGTATTATCGGATGACAACTCTTTGCCAAGAGATGTCTTGGATTTCTTCTTCATAGCAAACTTTCAACATAGAGGAAGCCAAAACAAACATGGAATCATCTCTTTTGTCAATACATAACATGTGATAAAAGTTTACTTGAACATCATATCAAGGACATTCAAACCCACAAACACACATCCACTTGTACTAAAATAATGACTAAGTTTTATAGGTTTCACTGTCCTAAACCTCCAGTACATGAAAGCATGATACTAACACTACTAGAAGATAAAAACAAAAACATTTATAATGAAATATTCAAAAAAATCCTTACTGAAATTAATTCTATTGACCTTGAAACAAATAGGACATTTGAAGAATGGATAAACCATATAAAAATAGATATATCAACATACATATTGTCCATAAGATCATAAAAAACAAAACCAACATTATTTCTAAAGAGAACCAAAATATATTTTCACAAACTTTTAATGGAAAGATGAACTTTCTGTGGCAATCGAACATAGACATACAACTTAATATGGATCCACATTCAGTAGCAACATGTTGTACTTCATACATCACAAAAATGATAATATGATAACAAAAAGTATTCTAGAAATAATGAGAACATGCATGAAAAATAACTCCAACACAGAAGGGAGACTAAGAAAAATGGAAACACATTTCTACATACACAACAAATGAGTGCATAGTTAGCAACTTTCATTATTTTAACTTTACTACTTCACATAACAAGGGAAGTCTAATTTTTAAACACACAAACACAAGACAATAGAGCATTTATTATTAAAAAGAAACATCAATTACAAAACTAGCAAATATTGGATATGCAAGGTTTCTGAGCAAAAACCTACGAGCAGAAAAGTTAGAGTGAATTTTTGACACCAACATGCTAATATATTTCTCAAAGGAATATACAATTCTTTCTTAATTCCTCAAACATCATCTATATATGAGCAAATAGTGAACACTTTAGAAACTCTTATAGATGCCTCCCTACCATACTCGCTTTTGAGGATTATGGTAATTCAATGGATTTAGAATAGTTTCCCTTAGCTTTATCAATCCCATATTGAAATATTGGGAAGCTTTCATGTAACAATGTGTACCATTGTCTGGCATTAAGTTTTTTTCATATATTTGCATCTAACACTTTGTTAGTGCTCTCTAACTATTCATTTGCTTTAGGGTTATAGAGCGACATTGTTCAATGTACACTGGATGCTCTCTCAACAGTGCCCTCTATGAGCTCATTCTTGAAATGAGTTCCCCTAAAAGTGACTATTTTCCTCGATGAACCAAATCGAGACACAATTTGATCAACAAAGAGCTTTGCCACCATAGCAACATCGTTCTTTGTAGTAGCCAACACTTTATGAAGTAATTGCTAGTGACTAGGATATATTTATTTCCTAGAGAAAAGGCAAGGGCAATAGGTCCAATGAGCTCAATTCCCCATTTTCTAAAGGACATCAAGGTAAAAATGGGGGTTGGAGTTTGATTTTGATTATCCACTATCTCTGCTCTTTGAGAAGCATCACAAGTTCTAAATGTCGATGTACATTTTTTATATTTATCTTCTAGTAATGCTAGTATAAATTGTCCCTGATTGGGAAAAACATGGAATGCTTCAGATTTTTCATCATCGCAATTTTGTTTTTAGCTCACGATTGATCTCTTCCCAAATGACCACCCATTTCATTAGTCTATCTCGAGGTTTTAGGTTGTTCATCATCAACTTCTAACCTCCACTTTTGACACAAGAAATGGTATTTGACTTCAACATTAGTGCGGCAACTTTTGAGTCAAGTAGGTAATCAAAAGACACAACCTCTCAGCTTCAAGGTAATGTGACTCGGTAGATAAACATTCTCAATTATGGGATTATACAACATTGGTTTATTTCTACTAGGCTAAATAGCATGCGATTGTCTATGGTCCTATCACCATGAACAAAAAGAAGTCACTATTATGGTCAAATGTGTCATAATATAATTTTTGTATTAGATCCTGGTGGATGATTCTAGGGAATCTGTGATTACCCTATAGTGGTAACATTGTACATTGAAAATTTGAATAAATGATATGTGCACATATGCTTTAGGTCCTATGATGGGTTGGCAAGGATAGTATTTTCATGGATATAGTTAATGGTAGGCATAAAAGAGTCACCATTTAAGGGTAGAACAATGGGGTATGCCAAGGGATGTTATCTTAAGAGGCAAGAGAGATTGTGCCCTCTCACATCATTCATAATATGTTGTATGAGCATGTAGGAAGAGTCTAGCAAAAATACACTCATGTGGGGCAATTCTTCCACCCCATTTGGAGGGCAAATCCATCTCATTTTCTACATCATTATCCACACATGAGCATCTCCATTTTATGGTTGTGACAAGTGGCATCAGAGCAAGGATCCTCTACCTGTGTGGACCTGCCATGTGGAAGTTATTGCAAACGTGGCATCATGAGAGGCACACCAAAAGACAGCAAAAGGACCGGGGGGGCGCTCCTTCCTCTTTCCTCTTCCAATTTTTAAAGGAAAAAGCTGAGAGATACAGAGAGAGAGCATGAAAATCACACCGTTCCGCTTCCTTTTCATTCTCTCTTCTTATTTATTCTACAAGGTCTGGCCAGTGGTTTTCGAAATCTCTGCTTTGTGTTGCTTTTGTCTCTCTTCAGTTATTAGCATCGCATGTCAGGGTGTCTCCATGCCATTTGCAGTCACTAGCACCACCTAGTTCAAGCTTTGGCCCCCTAGTAATAAAGTTAGTGCCGTTCACCCCCCTCTAAATTGACTCCCATCCTACTATTGAAGCTGTCACCATGAGTTTGCGACCCCTTTATCATTTAAATCCCCCATCCCATGTGTGCGTGTGTTATTGTCATCTGCCACGCCTATGTTTGCTTGCTCTAATGAGTGTCATGTGGCAGCAGCTTTGATTACCCACCCCTTGGAGTTAATTATGATGTCGCCATCCATTGTGGATAGCATGCCAAGCCCCTCCCTTGCACCATTGGTTGCCATGCAACCCTACATCAATCTACCCCGCCTGTGCTACAGTACCCATTTTGCCACCTGTCTCTTTGCTTCTGCCTATGTGGCCCTAGGTAGCTTCCCTTCTCAAAGACTACAGCTACATGCATAGCCACCCATTTAATTAGCCCCGTCTCTCCACATTCATTCATTTATAGCCACCACCACGGGCCCTATTTTATCTCTCTTCCCTCTATTGCCTAGCACTAGCCACCACCACCACCATAAAGAACCCCCTTTGTTTGTGTGTCACCATCAAAATCCCCCCTTGGCACTATGCAATACCAGCTATAGCTTTGAATAGCACTAACCCCCCTCTCTTCTTTCAGTTTAACCCCCTTTCCTTTCTAAAGTTCTATTGTTCCATGACACTTCCTAAGTTCTATTTCTCTCCCCCCTCCCCCTTATATACTTCTTATCCATTCCTCATTTCTATGTGCTCAAAGCAAACTTTTAAAAGAGAAAGAAAGAAAGAAAAAGGGACCAAGTAATACATTTAAGCCAACACACGCAGCATGGTCAAAGGCAACAACAATACCATTCTTTTGACAAGTTTGGAGTACCACAAAATGTGGGAGCTTCATCGAACAGGAGAGGGGAATTAGCACCATTTTTCATACCTTGCTCAATTTTTCACACATTTCATAAATTACATTGAATCACACACACTTGTAACTCATATCACAAAGCTTAATTATTAGTTCTATTTTTTTCATCACATAAAAACACGGAAGATAGCTCAAGAATTCACATTTGAATATTATCCACAATCCATACCAAACTTTATGGAAAACACAACATTCACACTCATATGCCAAAACTTTGAATGAACCTCAACCACCAACCAAACCTCCACCAAAAACACCATCACCACTTTATCAACCAAACAATGAAATCCAAGAGTCCCTTCAAAGATTATCAACCATAATAAGTGACACAATTTAGCAAGAGATGCCCGTAAAAGTAAAATTATTTGAAGATCAAACTGACCTACTAGAAAAGCCTAAGAAAAGGAATTAGACCTAAGGAGCGACTTGAGTTTCCAAAGTATTACAGCGTTTGGATGGAAGTCGGAGAAACTTCGAGACTCGATTATATATTTTTAACTTTAGTTTGTACAATTTGAGTATAGAAGATGAAAAGTTAGCATTAGCCACTCTACATCTAGAGAAGGATGCGCTACTATGGCAGTCCGTGCACGAATGGAAAAGCAGTTCAGTTACGAAATGGTCTCGATTCTTAGAGGAATTAAAAGCTACATTTATCCCACTTAACTATAAGGAGGATCAATAGTCTAAATGGAGAAACTATGATGTTTGATAAGGAGACTTGAGTGAATACACGACGAAATTCGAGCATTTGAGTCTTCAGCTTAAGACGAAGATGGAAAAGGAGAAATTACATAAATACCCATTAGGCCTTAGACTAATAATTCACCATGAATTGGAACTTCTAATCTTAAAGACATCAAAAGAGGCAATTAGATTAGCAGACACAGTAGAAAGAGCGTAAATCTTAAGAGAAGAGATGGAACAAGTGAGGCATTAATGTGAAAGGGTAGACCATTTGATAGATCAAGCAATTTTAGGCAAGTAGGGGTTCAAATGATCAACAACAATTCAACAAAGAGACCTAAACAAAATGGATGTGACAAACCTCCTTTTATGTCTACTTAAGAATGGGGTAGAAAAGAAAGTGTTTTGGATGACATTGTAAGAAGGCAACTGATCATAAGTTCTATGAGTGTCCAAAAGTTGGGTAAGACCAACGTATCTAGAGTCTCTCACCCTAAGCAAAAGGGTGAAAATGACCAAAATAAAATTTTACATGGTCACTAAGGGATGTTCATTAGATTTGTAAGAAAAATTGCATGCCACTAAAGGAGTTTCTATCCCTTTACACCTTACATTTCATTAGAGTTAGAAGAAGATATGAGGTGCTTTTGCTAATGATGCAAGAAGGTTAATGATTAGTTGAAAATTAGATGAATCTTGCTAGTGATGCAAGAGGGGACCCATCTAGAGTCTCTGACCCTAAGTAAGAGGGTGAAAAAATGACATATAAGTAGTCCATGACTTGCAAACAACATACAGCCTTATAATAGGGAACAAGAAGGAGGTACAAAGGGATCTGTGGATCAACCAAAAGAAAAATTACATGGCCACTAAGGGAGTTTTTTACTCGTTACAGCTTACATATCATTAGATTTGTGAGAGCATAAGTGATACTCTTACTAAGGAAGTAAGAGGGTTAATGATTAGTTGAAGATTAGACGAGTCTTGCTAGTTATGCAAGAGGGGACCCAAGATGTAGTATAGGAGCTCGATGTGTATGTAGAGTCCTTTCTGATGAAAGGATATGTTCCTAGGAAAATAATAATTCAGGTGCCCATGCTCACTAGGTGGAGATCCACTGGGGACATGGAGTCCTACCAATGGGTTTATGGATTCATGGGATATATGAGCATGATCTTGCGACTCTAAGAGTTCTGGGTTTGCTGATCTCAACCCAAGACTAAGGGTTCCATGCTAGGCACTTGGAGATTTTCCAAATGCATGTGAAAATAAGAAGGGAGATTGATTGTACTAATCCAAACATCAATAAGTTTCTACACGAAGAAGAGCTCATGAACATGGAAAGGGATGCATCATATTAGGCATCAAAGATAAGTACTTCTATGCTTTTGTTTTCTATTCAAAACTTGATTTCTTGGAGACATAGTAATGCTTGATTTATTTGGCAAGTATACCATTGAGACAAGAATCAAGCTAATGAAGATTAATAAAGATGAGATAGAAATATTTGTTTCATAATGTACACTATTCCATGAGGTTGAGAGTACCTGGAATACACAAAGATCACGATACTTAGTAAAATTTGAAGGATATCCTGCAAAATATGGTCAATGGTTTGATGAAGAGAGCTTAAAGAATTACCTCATGCTGGTTGAATACTATTTGAAGGAACATGGATGATATCATCTGCTGCATAAGCAAGAGGGCATGTCATGACATGATTTTTGTATTAGATCCTGGCGGATCATCAATGATTACCCTATGGTTGTACCATTGTACATTAATAAATAATATGTGCACATATGCAATAGGCCCTAAGTGTTAGATATCAATGTTTCACTCTCATGTAACTACGCGGGAACCACCTAACTCTACTTGTAAGCCGCCATATGAGGAGAAGGCATTTGAGTAGCTCGGTTATCCGGTAGGTCCTGGTTTAGACACCAGATGGGGGCCATGTGTGGCCTGATGGCTGGACGGAGTTGGCACATTGCCAACTAGGCTACATGCAAGTGCAGGAAGACATCCCATGATTGACCGCATTGAAGGTAGACGGAGCTTTTCCCGGGGTAGCCCACTCTCGGGTTGCGTGGCCCGTTTGGAGTCCCAAATGATCCTGAATGGCTGTGGGCCGAACGAAGACTGTAGGTTAGTTGCTCTATTTTACACCACGGTTCTATCGTGTGGTCGGTGGCCTATTTTGAGACTGACCCCCAGTTGACCGTTTTGGGTAGACTGGGTTGGTCACCACATTGGGTCTAACCGATACGACTAGTGGCTATATAAGAGCAAGCCCGTGAAGCCCATTTCATCACTGGCTATAGCAACCCTGATTCCTTAGCATTCAGCCTTCGTCCTCTACTGTTTCTGGCATGCCATCGAAGCTTCTCTCATAGGAGTGCACGGTTGGAAGGCAGCGCCATCTATTGTATCAGTTCTACAGTAATCAAATTTTTTATTCTCCATACTGTCTGTTTTCTCTCTTGTGTACAAGATCCTATTATCTGTTAAGCACAGACATATTATTTTCTTACATGGTATCAGAGCCTGGACTCTAGCAAGAAGATTTGGTAGTGTGTTTCCATTTGTGAGCAGATTGTGAGAGATGGCCCAGCCCGCAAGACTGCGAATCCCACCGTTCAGCGAAAGCGAAAAGTTGGACGGCTCTAACTATCCACTCTGGAAGTTCAAGATGAAGACCATCCTAAGCACATATGAGCTTTGGGACACTGCTACTGGGGTGAACGTGAGGCCAGTTGCAAGATCGGATCCAGCTAATGCAGGACAACAGATAGTACCAACTGCGGATGAGATTCTCGCGTGGACAAGAAGAAATGCAGATGCGCTATGTTCTATTGTCTGCAGTGTAAGTGATTCCGTCATGGCATTAATTCAACATGTCACCACATCGGAGGAGGCATGGACGGTCTTGAAAAATCAGTACGAGACCATGAATCAAACGTGGATTTAGAATCTAGAGACTCAACTCGCGAACGAGAAATTGTCTGAGTCTGAAGCGGTAAAGAAGTTCATCACCAGGGTGAAGAATTTGCGCGATCAGATGATTGCGATTGGCATCACCATCACCAGCGAGAATCTAGCACGAAGGTGTATACAGATTCTCCCACCAAAGTACGACGGTCTTGTTATGCCGTTGAATATGCAGAACAGAAATCCGCCCCTCAACTTTGAGTATTTCAGCGCGATGCTTCTGGAGGAGGAGATGCGTCAAAAGATGAGGACTGGAGAAGATTCATCTTTCTACACTGGATCAAAGAAGGGTAAGGGTAAATACTCTGGTAACCCATCTTCTTCTGATGATAAAAAGAGAAAGAAGAAGATCAAGTGCTTCTATTGCAACAAGGCAGGGCACAAGCAGAATGAGTGCCGAAAGAAGATTGCAGATGAGAAGAACGGAGTAAAGAAAGAGTCCAGATTTGCGCGCAGGCAGCACCAGTAGAGTTGTTTGTAGCAATTGAGGAGATTTGCATGGAGGCAGTTCATGTACCTACGGATGAACCTTGGATCATTAACAGTGGTGCATCATGCCACATGACCAGTCGGAAGATTTGGTGTACCTCTCTACAGCCGGTAGGGAATGACATCCTGGTAGCAACAGTTATCCGATGTTCTTTATGTGCCATATATCAAGAGGAACTTGTTGTCCGTTTCTGCGATCACGAATCGGGACCTCAAAGTTCAATTCGATAAGAATGATGCACAGATCCTGGATCTTCAAGGAAAGGTCGTTGGTAAAGGTACACGGCGCAACAACATCTACGAACTCTTAGCTTTCAGTGCTCGAGCCGATGTGAAGAACACTAAGCTATGGCATGAGAGGTTTGGTCATCTAAACCTTAGTTCTTTGAAGGAGATGCATAAAAGTGGAATGATTGCAGACCTACCAGAAATTTCAGATCTGCCCGATGTATGTGAAGCTTGCATGATGGGCAAGCAGCATCGGCAGCCCTTTCCTAAAGAGGCCAGCAGGGCAAAGGCTCCTCTAGAACTTGTTCACATGGACCTCTATAGAAAGATGGAGACGGAAGTTTTGGGTGGTTCCTACTACTTCAAGACGCTGATCGACAACTACAGTAGAAGGATATGGATATACTTCCTGAAGACTAAAGACGAGGCTTTTAGTAAGTTCAAGGAATGGCATGTAATGGTCGAGAAAGAAACGAGGAAGAAGGTGAAGAGCTTGAGATCAAACAGAGGTGGAGAGTTCACATCAATTGAATTCGAGAGTTACTGCAAAAGTCACGGGATCAAGAGGTAGAAACCCCCGCCACATACATCATAGCAAAATGGAGTAGCAGAACGCAAGATGCACATCATCTGTGAAATGGGCAGGAGTATGATGAAAGGGAAAGATTTGCCAAAGACTTTCTAGGCTGAAGCATGTAACACTGCCATTTACATTCTGAATCGTAGCTACACGAAAGCTGTGAATGGGAGGACTCCACTGCAGGCCTTTTCTGGTAAGAAACCTTTAGCTGCACATCTCAAAGTTTTTGGATGTGACTGTTCTTGAAGAGGCATAGGGTGATGATAGGTGGATGGAGGCTATGCAGTCGGAGTATGGCTCCATAATGAAGAACAACACTTGGGACCTTATGGATCATCCACCAAAATGCAAGGTAATCGGCACCAAGTGGGTGTACAAGACCAAGTACAAGTCCGACAGCACATTGGATAAGTATAAGGCTCGGCTCATGGCAAAAGGATTTGCATAGGTACATGGTTTTGATTATCATGATACTTTTGCTCCCATAGCTCGACTAACCACAATTCGCAGTGTTTTGGCTTTAGCTGCCCAGGGAAGGTTGCTCGTGTTTCAGATGGATGTAAAATCTGCCTTTCTGAATGGGGATCTCAAGGAGGAGGTATACGTGGAACAACCACCAGGTTTTGTGATCCCCGGTTCAGAAGGTAAAGTCTGTAAACTAAAGAAGGCACTTTACGGGCTAAAACAGGCCCCACGAGCATGGTATCAGTTAATTGATGCCTACTTTCTGCAAAACGGCTTCAGGAGGAGCCCATCAGATGCAAATTTGTATATTGTCAAAGAAGGAGGCAGGTGTATGATCGTCGTCCTTTATGTGGATGACCTTGTCATAATAGGGAACCATGAAGAGAAGATCTCGCAGACAAAGCATTTGCTAGGAAGAGAGTTTGAAATGACAGGCCTCGGACTGATGCATTTCTGTTTGGGGATTGAAGTTTGGGAAGAGCCGAAACAGATCTTCATTTCACAGCCGAAGTATGTTGGGGAGATACTAAAGGCATTTGGCATGGCTGAGTGCAAGACAATTGGTACCCCTATGGAGGTTGACATGAAGCTCTCAAACGAGGATTCATCACCACTGGTGGACGAAGCAAAGTACAGAAGGCTTGTGGGTAGTTTGAATTACTTGTGCAACACACGGCCGGACGTCAGCTTTGCGAGTGGTGTACTAATTAGGTTTTCCAATAAGCCTCGGGAGAACCATTGGAGGGCAGGGATGCAAGTGCTGAAATACATCAAAGACACACTTGATTATGGCATCACCTATATCGAGGGCAACATCTTGACCAGATTCTGTGACTCAGATTGGGCATGAGATGTGGACAGCAGGAGATCAGTGACAGGTTACTATTTCTCACTTAGATCTGGAGCTATGTCATGGGTCGGCAAGAAGCAACCCACAGTTGCTCTTTCTTCTACTGAGGCTGAGTACAAATCAGCATGCTTTGCTTCTTGCGAGGCAGTGTGGTTGAGGAGGATTCTTGGGGACATGGGTGCAGTGCAGAACAAGCCTACGTAGTGATCATGTGACAATCAGAGTTGCATGGCGATTACAAAGAACCCTGTTCCACGCTCGCACAAAACACATTGAGATTCAATATCACTTTGTACGTGAGTTCATCATGGATGGAGAGGTCGACTTGGTGTACTGCCCGACTACAGAGAATGTTTCGGACATCTTCACAAAGGCTCTTGGAAGAGACTTGCTAGAGAGGCATCTTCATTGACTTGACATTGGACCGAAAAAGTAAGTTCATTTGCGGGTGGACATTGAGGGGGGGTGTTAGATATCAATGCTCCACTCTCATGTAACTACGCGAGAACCAGCTAACTCTACTTGTAAGCCCCCCATATGAGGAGAAGGCATTTGAGTAGCTCGGTTATCTGGTAGGTCCTGGTTTGGACACCAGATGGGGGCCATGTGTGGCCTGATGGCTGGACGGAGTTGGCACACTGCCAACTAGGCTACATGCAAGTGCGGGAAGGCATCCCATGATTGACCACATTGAGGGTAGACGAAGCTTTTCCCAGGGCAGCCCACTCTCGGGTTGCGGGGCCCGTTTGGAGTCCTAGATGATCCCGGATGGCTGTGGGCCAAACGGAGACCGTAGGTTAGTTGCTTTGTTTTACGCCACGGTTCTATCCTGTGGTCGGTGGCCTATTTTGAGATCGATCCCCAGTCGACGATCGTTTTGGGCGGACTGGGTCGGTCACCACAGTGGGTCTAACCGACTATGACTAGTGGCTATATAAGAGCAAGCCCGTGAAGCCCATTTCATTCACTGGCTATAGCAACCCTGATTCCTTAGCATCCAGCCTCCGTTCTCTACTGTTTCTGGCACACATCGAAGCTTCTCTCACAGGAGCTCACGGTTGGGAGGTAGCGCCATCTATTGTATAAGTTCTACAGTAATCAAATTTTTTATTCTCCATACTATCTGTTTTCTCTCTTGCGTATGAGATCCTGTTATCTGTTGAGCACAGACGTTGTATTATTTTCTTACACTAAGATGGGTAGAAAAAGATAGTATTTGCATGGGTTTTTGCATTAGTTAATGGCAGGCATAAAAGACTCATAGGCTAAGGGTAGAACAATGGGGTATGCCAAGGGATGTGATCCCAAGAGGCAAGAAAGCTCATACCCTCTTGCATCATTCATGGTATGTTGTGTGAGCATTTGCATGTATATGGGATTGTGGCTTGCAAGGAGATGTAGGAGGGGTCTAACAAAAACTAGAATGGGTGTTTTTTCTAGAATTGATTTGAGCTCTTCAAAAGTTGTATCCTATTCCCCATTCTTCTTCCTCAACTAGGTAAGGGGTAGCGTTCAAGTATCATAATCCTTAATGAATCATTTGTGTAATATCCTAATCCTTCTCAAAAACTTTGAAATGGGGCACACTGGGTGGAGTGGGTAACTCTTCTATCCTCTTGACCTTCTCTAGATCAATTTTGATTTTCCTTTAGGTAATAACATGTCCCAATACCACACCATAAGGGATACCAAACATGAACTTCTTGGGTTTAGTGCAATGACAGTGCACGAACACTAGACCATTAACGTGATTCGAGGGAGTACCTAGAGTCAAGTCATCCATGAAAATCAACTACCCCCAATTAGCCACATTTGGATAAAGAAACATGTCAAGAATATGACATTAAGATCTTCCTTTGCTTATTGGATTAATCATTTCAGAGTATATACTTTGATAGATTTGTCAATGACAATAAGAAGATCCCATAATAAATCGGTGCAAAAACTTGCCTTCACAATAATGTGCCAATTCAATTCTTCAAAAAACACAAATCTTAACTATAACATAGGGCATTGATCCAAATTTGGATTTATTCTTTGCTACACAAATGCTACCCTACTAGCAGCTATTGTGGTTTAGCCATATACCCTACTAGTAGCTATTGTGGTCACCTTGTTTATTTGAAGGAGCAAATGCATGTATTACTAACTTTGTTTTTGGTTTATTGTGTCGCTTGCTCTAGTTGATGTTGTCTTCTATAATAGCCCCTAGGATGAAAACCAGATGGAGTTTGAGAATCTTGTCATTTACTTGAGATATGACAAAGTCTTTTCTCCACAACATACTTCCAAAAAGTGTGAAGCATACTACAGCCAAGATTATAGGTGAGAATGATGAGTCTAATTTTGTTTGTGTCTTGAGCTAATTAGCATAAAAATTGATCAAACAATCTTAGCTTCCATCATTTTCCAACTAAACATGCATACAACAAAACTCCATACTCAAAATATGCAATTGTTAACATTTGAATTAATTACGAATCACACATGCACAGTGAGGATTTGATCGATTTGAATGCAACTAGTCTCCAAGATCTTGTCTAGACTAGAATAAGAAGGTTTTATTTTGTCAAAGTTTGTCTATGTTGGGAAAACCTTATTGGAGTTTAGCCAACTAGACTCTGATGTTGCATCCTACATCGACTATTCTCAATGGTCCTTGCTTTCATCAACTATTTTTGCTGGTCCTTGCCGTAAGCATTTAGGATTAGTTCATGTCATGAATCAAAGGAAAGGACCGTCATTCTCCTTAAACTTAAAACCAATTTCTTTTTTATCATGATATCGACATAGCATTTAGGTAAGCTCTTTCTCTATGCTCATCCAATGACGAAATCTAGAAAATCCATTGCTCGACTCTCCTAAATTATGTTCTAATGTCGAATGTTCTAATGTCGAATCATAGCATGATAATCTTGATTTTGATATGCATGGTACATTTTGTACCATACATGAGAGAGTATGGTGTATGTCTCATGCCCTTCTTGTAAGTCAACTTATATGTGTAGATTGCTTGTGGTGCTTTTGATCCCAAAATGTAACCTAGCATTAAATGTTTTTCATAGAATTGCTACCTGACATTTGTAGGATCCCATAGGATAGAATAGATGCATCTTGCAAGAGGTGTGAGAGCACAATGAAAGAAAGATGGTAGATCTCTATTTTGATTGTGAGAGAGAGGACTCTCTCTTATAGAAAACGGGAGAAGGTAATACCTTCCCTACTTAGTGGCAATCAGCCCCTACATCAGTGGGAATCAATCCCTACATCAGTGGGATCTCCTTTGTCTTACATCATCACTTAGGTCACACACTAGACACATCATAGCACTTGATGTGCCTTTACAACACACACAAACACACATGTGACTCCCCTAGATGCACACATGCACCATAGAGCAAGCCCTTGGTCATACTTACCCCAACAAACCCCCCTCAAGGGATTGCCTCTTGTAGTGTCAAGGATACATCTAGTCTCATAGTTTCTCATGCCATCTCATGGTGGTCAAGGATTAATCTATGGCTAGGATCTCATGCTAGCAAGGGTTCCCAAGGGTGTGAGGTTTACAGAAATGGGATAGTCAAAACACATATCACATGGTCTACATCATATGGTGACCAGGGGTGATTTACATATTCTTTTTGGAGTACTACTCTAGGCAGAGAACCTCAAAATTTGACCAAGTGATGATAAACAAAAAGACAAAGTGCCTAAAAAGCATAGTCTTCATCATGTGGAGACTCATCAAATGAAAGTAGATTGGAAGTTTTTGACTTTGTAGTTTCTTCCTTTTTGGCTTTACAATACTTTTCATGGTGATTGTTTTTGCCACAATGTTTGCATGGATTGATCTTGAAGCAATCTTTTGAGAGGTGATTAGTCTTCCCACAATGTTTGCAAGGTGAAAACTTGTCCCTTTGAATTTTTATGGCATAGGCTGTGTCATTGCCTCTCCAGAGTTCCATGTTCCTTTCTTCTTCTTGAAGAGCAATAATAAGACCTTCAAGAGTAGGATAAGGAAGATTTTTCAGAGTGGTAACAACATGATCATAATCTTCAGGCATACTTTTGAGCAATACTCCCATTGCATCATCTGTAGTGATTGGAGAGTTGATAGAAGCAAGTTGAGTCACGAGACTCCGCATATAATTGACATGGGCAGCCAAAGGAGTGCCACTAGCCATCTTCAATTCAAAGAAAGCAATCTTAAGTGACAATTTTGAGATGTGAGAGCTAGCACAAAAAATAATGTCAAGCTTCTGCCAAGCTTCAGAAGGAGACTCTAAATCAGAAATGTGATAAATATAGTCATCTCCTAAGCCAAGGGCAATGATGCCATAGGCTTTCTCCTCTCTAGCAGGATCTCTTGCCGGATGTGTCGGAGGTGAGGATTCTCCAACATTAGAGGCTATTGAAGAAGTAGTTGAAGCAGGTTTGACAAGCCCCCATAGGTTTTCCCTCATCAATGCAAACTTAATCTTTATTTGCCATGTGTGAAAGCCTTTACCATTGAACTTATCCATATTCAAGATGGTAGCCATGAGAGGGTCTAACCCAAAATGGGCAGTGTCTACTCTCTTACAAGGCTAGAAAGAGTTGAAGAGCTTCAAAATACAAGCATTTAGAGTAGCAAAGGCTTGTAACCAAATTCCATACTACAAAACATAATGGAAATGATGCTTTCACTTGCATGCTTCATAGAGGTGGCTAAATGAGAGCATTCCAAGCAAATCCAAGTGTAGCAACTCAAAGCAAAGCTGTAGCCATAGTTGTACTGAAGCTATTCAACACGTGAAAACATCAGAAATGCTAAAGTAGCATCAAACTCACAACATTGTCAAAACTGTCCAAAACAGAGACCAAAACTTGGAGGGTGCAATTCTCACAGCTCATAGCTCTATTCAAGGGGATTTTTATGTAGGAAGAAGGGCCTTATACCAGAGAAGGGCTACCGGCAAGGAGGGGGGCAATGTTGCGTCAGGTCGCCATAGCCAAGCTTGAGAAGACCGACTAGTTTTTCGTTTGTTGCGCCTCCATTCCTTGTCCAAATGAGCTCAGATTTCAGCAGCAGCTTGCCCTCAGTGTCGTCTAGCACGGGCTCAGAGGAATTTGTAGATAGAGGCGGAATTACGCGAAATTTCGTTGAGGAGTGTGAGTGTTGGCATTGCGCATACAGACAAAATTTCCCTAAATGCTTGCAGCTGGAAGTTTGCCCATACGTGAGGAGTTTGTAGCTCAAAGGGTTTGGGCAATGGTCGTTTGTAGGCAGGGAACAGAGCTCTCAAAGATTTGGGAAAGAAGAAGGAAAATGGAGAAGATGAGAAACTAGTAGTTTATGCTAGAGATAGCATCTAATGCTAAGCTAGGCTAGATCTAGAACCTAAAGCTATGATACCATTTGTAGGATCCCGTAGGATAGAATAGATGCATCTTGCAAGAGGTGTGAGAGCACAATGAAAGAAAGATGGTAGATCTCTATTTTGATTGTGAGAGAGAGGACTCTCTCTTATAGAAAAGGGGAGAAGGTAATACCTTCCCTACATAGTGGCAATCAGCCCCTACATCAGTGGGAATCAATCCCTACATCAGTGGGATTGCCTTTGGCTTACATCATCACTTAGGTCACACACTAGACACATCATAGCACTTGATGTGCCTTTACAACACACACAAACACACATGTGACTCCCCTAGATGCACACATGCACCATAGAGCAAGCCCTTGATCATACTTACCCAAACAACATTTGGTTAGTGCTCTTTGCTTTTGGGTTATATCATCATGGTCTCTCAATTGTTCCCTCTATGAGCTCATTAATGAAATGGAATAAAAGGAGAAACAAATGCAGAGCAAGTGACTTGGCCCATGTGGTTAGAGCATCTAGTCATTTAATAGGCTGGTTGCGGGTTCGAAACCCTCCTTCAGCATGAAATCTAGATGGGCGGGGATATCCCTTTTGAACCTCCAATTGTACAACACCATATCACAGCCACATACATATTCTCCCCTACTTACTCTTACTTGGAAAGTGGTCGGTGTGTAAAATGCCCTATTTTTATCACTCCGACACCCACCCTTACACACGACCATAAAAGCCTGACAGGCATCATGGGTCTTCTTGAGGAATCGATCTCTCTCAAGACAAGGAAGGGAGTTTTAAAACAATAAAAATAAAAAACAAAAAACCAGCCGACTTATGTTAAAAGGGGTGGGTCAAATCCCCCAAAAAGATCCTAACTACAAAAGGCGGGCAAAGGAGCCACATAGAAAACAAAGGATAGAAGCCGAATTATGGGTGTACGGCTGCCAACAACTCCCATTATACATTGGCCTAGTTACTGGCACCCTCGTGCCAGAATTACCTCTTCAAGAGAGGTTACCCGGGAGTCATAGTAGAAAAGAGATTGAGTTGAAAGGTAAGGCTTAAGGAAAGAGATTAAGGAGGTTGTTAACTTTAAGACGAGGATTAAGGAAAGAGATTAAGGAGAGGGTCACATGCGATGATCGAGGCTGTTTTCGATTTTGAATGCAGGCAAAGAAATCACCGTTGCAACTGCGTTGATTTCCGGCAAAATCAGCGTTGGAGTTGCCGAAATCATCTTCCTGCATTTGGATTCCATCGCCTTTTCTTGATTTTCCACCATGAGCGTTATCGACATCCTCACCCGTGTCGATGCCCTCTGCCAGAAATACGAAAAATACGACCTCGACAAGCAGCGCGAGCAGCAGATCTCCGGCAATGACGCTTTCCTCAAGCTCTACAGTGTCTTTGAAGCCGAGATCGAAGCCTGTTCCCAGGTTTTGCCTTTTTCTTTTCCACGGGTTTTGCATTGAGTGCCTTTTCTGGTTTCAAGAACATGACCTCAAGTTTATGAATGATTCGGAATCGTGCGAACTTGACAGAACATTGTACAGTATTCGAGTTTCATGGACAGGCCCATCTAATGCTTGAAGTATCTGCATACCTTGCAGAAAGCCAATGATGCGGCGATCGAGAAGAACAGGGCTGTAACTGCAACTCTCAACGCAGAGATCCGGCGAGCAAAAGCTGAATTGCGAAATGAACTTCCAAAACTCGAGAAACTCTCACAAAGAAAGGTTGGCTGCATTCTTATATCTGCATGTGAAGGGCTTCGACTCCCTTTCCATTTTCCTCGTTAATGCGCGGGTTCACTGCGTTTGCTATTTATAAGATGCAAGGATCGTAAGATGGTCATTGCTTTTTAGTAAACTTCAGTGACAAGAATTACACGCACACACGCAAATATACTCTTTGTGCCTGTCTTTTTGAACTTTTGACGCCCGAACACGATCGTTAAGTTGTTGAGCTAATTTACAGTTGGTGAGTACTTGTTCCCCAATTTAAGATGAAAATATGTTCCGCACACTACTAAATACCCAGCTCGATTCTGTGTAAGATGGTGCTGCTTCTGTAGATCACTAAAAGGTCATGGGACAAATGAGAAGTTATGACTATGCACTTTTCCCATATTAGGAACTCTAATGAAGGCTTCCTGCATTTTGTTGATGAGCTTGGGCCCCCTTCACATAGGGAAGGTCTTACTACCCTCCCTCCTCATGAACAGGCATGTAGGCAGGTCTACCACCCCGTAGAATGGGGACTGACCTGACAGACTGGTGATGCCTTTCTATGCTGCCGATCTGCACAGGGCTTCATGGTCAGCCATACAAGGTCGACGAGGCTTGAACTCTGCCGTCTGCCCATGTGGCAGACTGCTCTACTGCCCATGTGGCTGTCCATAGATGGCCAATCGTGAGCCACCAATGTGGCAGCCTATACCCTAACGTTTTGCAGTGTCAACTCTTGTCCTCCTCTTTAGGTGGTGGCTCATATGTGGGGAATTGATACATCTAGACAGGATGAGCTGAAATCACTGAAAGGGCGGGGCTCTATGATACTCACTAGCTGCCATGAGATCTTGCCAACTGTTAGACTGTCTCCCTTCTTGCATGTGTGGCAAGTCAGCCTATAAGTTCAGAACCTCTAATTGGTTGAGCAAACACACTTGAAATGCTGGCAGATCCTGGTGTGGGAGGCAGCTCGATTCTCTGCTAACCGTATGGATGACTCTAGTGCTAGTCTCGGTAATCTCCTGTGAGGTAAGGCCCATACTCTATGTAGGAAAGTCATTGTCTGGAAAAGGACATCAACTTGGAGAGGTGTCATGGCGAACTCTGCTTGCACTATCTGATGGGGGACAACGTGTCGCTGTGCTCGGTCAGCCTCTATGTTCTGTGGTCTACCTCTCCCCTGCTGCCTCTATGTCCTGTGGTCTACCTTCCCCATGTGGTCTACCTCCACTGTGTCCTGGGGCTGACTCAAATGTGTAGAAGTCTGCGACATGTTGTTGTGCCCGGTCAGCCTCTATGTTCTGTGGTCTACCTCCACCGTGTCCTGGGGCTGACTCAAATGTGTAAAAGTCTGTGACTTGTCGTTGTGCTTGGTCATCCTCTATGTCCTGTGGTCTACCTCCCCTATGCCCGGTCAGCCTCTTTGATCTATCGCAGTAGAGTCTCTTGATGCGAGCGCATCTCCATCAGATAAAGTACAATGCAGCCCTGGTCATGGAAATGGATTAGTCGTGATAATGGACCTAAGCCACTCCCCTCCAGGTAGAGATAGGGTGGCGCCCCCGGATCTTATAGTAGGCTGGGCAAACACAAAGAAAGTGCTCCTCTGTCTCAACCATCCCTAGCGTACATAGCATGCAGATCCGCTGCTCTCTAGGTATACTTGTGGCTCTCCCCGCCTCAATCCTCGATTGATGGGACAAAACCCGCATCTGTCCAATGGCAATCCTTAGTGCGTGTGAGACTCCTTTGTCCTTGAGATACTGGGGTCTTATGATGGATGATATTCTCAAGAAGTGGTCGCGGTAAAACTGGGCCTTGGTGGGAAGCTCTTGGTCACCCCCCCCAGTCCGAGATGTATGGAGCTAGAGGAGATCTACTCAAGAGGTGCGTCCATGCTGTACTGAAAGGGAGAGAGCTTGTCCATTTGGATACCGTGTCTGGCAAGCCATGTGGATATGCGTGCATACCGTGTGTCAACACCGTCCTTTGCTAGTCGTTTGGATGGCTCTAGGGCTAGCCTCGGAAGTCTCTAGTGAGGTAAGTCCCAAACTTTGTGGATGAAAGTCATTGTCTGAAAGATGGCATCGACCTGAAGGGGTATCATGGCGAACTTTGCTCGGGCCCTGCACACTCTCATGTGGGACAGAGGGCTTGCACCGGATCATCTTGGACCCCATAATCACGTGTAACCTCTCAAATTTCCTCGAGTCTGTCCTTGGGAGATCACATCCCTAGAATGGTGCAGCATACATGGTAGTCGGTCACACTACTGTATCGAAAAGCCAGCCCTTCGTCGGTGGATCCTAGAAGTGCGACTGGAAGCACAGTCACTCTAGTCGAGCCAAAGCACTACGTCCTCGTGTGAGTCGTGCTTGGGCTGCATGGGCCATCGTGAAGATGGGTCCTGCGAAAAATGCTCCCAAATATCTCCACTGGTGAAGCTAAGTTGGCAGAGCATTGCGCGTGAGGTGTTGAAGACCATTACCTTGGTCTTTCCAAGGTTGACTGTCAGGTCTCTTTCTCTGCTAAGGCCTCTAGATGTATCTGTAGCCCTTTTGCTGAGGATGATATAAGGACTATGTCATCAGCGTATAATAATATCTGTATCATGAGGTCGCCCAGTAATGATCCCTCGCCCCCTAGGCGATCTATGAAGGATGTGATCTCATCCATATAAAGTCCGAAGAGAGTCCGTGAGAGGGGGCAACCCTGCTTCACCCCAATTGTGCTCTCGACCCAATCCGATAGACCACCTGGGGCACGGACTTGACTCATATAGGCTCATGACGCCCCATATCAACATCTCTGGAATCTGCATATCCTGTAGTCTGTGGATCATGCGGGATCATGGGATAGTGTCGAAGGCCTTCCGAAAGTCTACGAAGCATGTGTAGACTTTCTGGTGTCTAAATCTCGCCTCCTCAATGATAGCCCTCAAGGTGAAGATGTGATCTAGAGTAGAGTGCTGCCCTAGTGCCCGCTGCCCTCATGCCTCTATATGATTGCTGATCTCTCTCTCTAGTACCGATCCACAAATATTGGCCAGTGTGTGGCCAATCATGAGTGTGTGATAGTTCGTTGTATCCATGGGGTCTCTTGCTTTGTGTATCGGTACAATAGTGGTGGTGCTCCAAGACGGTGGGAAGTCATGGGATACCACATGGTCTAACATCTGTGCAAGAACCAGGGCTAAGACCTCTTGCCCATGTGCGAAATGCTCAGTCTGTAGGCCCTCGTGATCCTGTGCTTTCCGGTTCTGGAGGCGACGAAGTGCAGCCGAGAGAGAGAGAGAGAGAGAGAGAGAGAGAGAGAGAGAGAGAGAACCTCTATTAACGTCCACGGGAGACCAAGAGGTCTATGGGACAACATGAAAACCGTCTAGTACATCAGCTTAGGGAGGGCACAAGGCAGCTCCGAGAGAGAGAGAGAGAGAGAGAGAGAGAGAGAGAGAGAGAGAGAAACAAAACGTCTATTAACGTCCACGGGAGACCAAGAGGTCTATGGGACAACATGAAAACCATCTAGTACATCAGCTTAGGGAGGGCACAAGGCAGCTCCCAGGGAGTGCAGGGAGTCTTTTGGTTTTGATTTGAACTCTTTAATTAGTGCTACTCCTTGCCGGTATACTGCCCATTTCCCATCTTTTCTGGCAGCCTTGACCTTTGCTAATTCCGTTGCCTTGTTCTTGAGTTGAGCTTGTGTAAGCTCCTCAGCTATCGATATTTTGGTACCTTTCAGCTTATAAGATTGTCGGAGAAGCTTAATCTGCCAATGTTTTGATTTTAATGTAAGGATGGCATGACCTTTTGAGAGAGAGAGAGAGAGAGAGAGAGAGAGAGAGAGAGGGGGGGGGGGGGGGGGAGATGTTGGAGATATCATAGCCAAAGAGTGCGGTGATGTGATGTGTTGGTGTGTAGTACTAGGAGTTCTAGTACTAGTTCATGTGTGTGTCATGTGTGTGCCACGTGTCATTATGGGACTTATCCCATATGCACTAGGTACTAGTGTGTGAGTGAGTAGCCTATAGAAGGCTTGTACTTCAGTTATCTTGTCATACTTGATGAATGAATGAAAGCCTTCATGGATTCTACATTTGTGTACCACTTCTTCACGGCCTAGCCTATCTCTCTCCCTCACTCACACCATGTTTCTAACACGGTATCAGAGCAGGTCAATCTGCATAGCTTCCCTGCCACATCATCTTTGCCCTAACCCTAACCCTAGTTCTGCTCATGCCCTTCTTCTCTCAGCTGCCTCAGCTGAAGCTTTTGCCTCTGCTCATTTCCGCCTCTGTTCAGCC
Organism: Dipteris shenzhenensis; assembly: GCF_047967505.1. Lineage (NCBI taxonomy): Eukaryota > Viridiplantae > Streptophyta > Polypodiopsida > Gleicheniales > Dipteridaceae > Dipteris > Dipteris shenzhenensis. The sequence goes on from NC_141627.1 coordinate 19,063,757, forward strand.
TCATTTCTGTCTCCTTTCAGCTGCCTCTTACCCGTTTAGGGTTTCTACACAGCCCCCTTCATTGCTGCCCTCATTTCGCCTCTGTTTTGCAGCTTCTTGAGTTCATTTCTGTCCATTTAACCTCTCCGCAGCCTGCTGGTCGGGCCTTCCAAGAGATGCATGCACGTGTGGCTATTTGAGCCATCTTGGAGCTGTTTCATTGCCCCTTTTAGGGTTTGCAGGCTGTTGCATTTTCGAGTTGTTTTAGGGTTTCTGCTGCAGAACCGCCTTCAACAGAGCACTTTCAGGGCTGCTCCTAGCCTCTAATTCATCCTGAACTACCGTTTTTCAGCAGAGTCTCCTGCAATATTATCTCGGAGCTGTTCTAGGGAGCTGCTTTGCACTTTGGAGCACCCTACTCAGCTGTTCTGAAGATTTTGGAGGCTTTCAGATCTGCTAAAGCACCTTGAACAGTCCCCACGCCCACAAGCACTCTTCTATTGATTCATTCTTGCACTTCAGGGTATCTAGCTGCTGTTATTTGACTTGGATTCACTCAGTTCTCTATTTCAAGTAGTATTCTTGCTGCTTTTCCATTAGGGTTTGCATTTTGGGACCTCCAAGGTCATCCACCAGCAGCTGGACACATTTATTCATGCCTTTCTCAAGCTGCTGATCCATTTCGGAGCCCTAAACCATCTTTTTTTTCTGCTGGTTATCCATTTTAGCTTGCTGCCTTTGCTATCTCAGATTGAGACTATGGAGCCTCGTCCTCGTGGTGAGGACCCATCAGCACCGCTCTTAGTTAGGGATGAGTAGCATGACAAAGCAATGGCACTTATTGGTGTGAGGTTGGCCAACCAATTGCTTCATCAACTTGACCTCACTACTTCAGCTGAGGAGACCGCGGACAAGCTCGAGAATGTTTAGGCCACACCTGAGGAGCAAGATTTATTAGCTATATTGCACGATCTATCCCTCTCTGAGGTGGTAGATGATGCCTAGCTGTATATGTTTTTGTGTTGAGTCAATAAAGGTTCTCAGCCTTGAGTAGTCCCTCTAAACTGAATGTATTTGGATTCAACAAGAGGTACTTTGCCCTGGGTAACAGTGGGTTGTCTCCCAAAAATGAATGTATTGTCTTTTACTTTGGTTTGATGGTATTGACCACCCAGTTCAGAGTAAGGGGGGGTGACTAGTGGTGGTTTGCCCTTGCCGGTCGCAACCTGACTGATAAGTCACTATCACACGGGAGGTGTTGGATAGTTGGACTTGCTATTTGTAGTATTGCGCTGGAGGGGGGATTGGTCTACTCTTTGCGTGTTGGGTCTCACACTTGGCTCTGAAGGGGGGTGTTGGAGATATCATAGCCAATGTCACGAGCATCCACACGCCCGTGGCCATGCTAGCTAGTGCTAGCGTAGGCAGCGAAGTCAACGGCCAAGTAGACCTCCGTACAACCATTCAGGCAGCCATGTGCAATCAGCACATAGTCAACAGGCAGTCAGCGCCATGTCATCGCAAGTCAAAAAATGCAGAGTTGACTCTTTGGTCAAAAGTCAACGCGTTGACTTTTTGACCGACCAGGTCAACGATCGGCGTTGACCAGCCGACCAGGTCAATGGTCGGCATTGACCAAGTTGGCCAGGCTGACCTATCAGCCTATAAAAGGGCAGCTTTGGCCCTCATTCTTCATCCACTCCTCGGGCCTTCAAGCCTTCAGAGCAGCAGAGTTAGGCCTCCCCGCAGCAAACCAGCCAGTGTCACAAGAAACGTTTCTAGAAACGCGTTTATGGAAACGTTTCTAGATTTTTACAGGCGTTTCGTCTAGAAACGCCTAAAAATACTATATTTTATAGAAGTTATATATACTTCATAAATAATTGTCTTCAGATTCTTTCTCTCTCTCTCTCTCTCTCAAAAGAGCTCTCAGATATCCATAATGTGCACACAATGCACACACATATTACACAGTTGAAAGAGTAAAAAGATGTGTCACGCAGCCTATAGATTGAGGTTTACAAAGACATAGATCTTCCAGTTTACAAATTACTATTAACTAATTAGTTGCAAGTGCATATGGCTGCTAGCATATGCCATGGCCCATAGTTCAAACAATAAACTTTTAGAGTAGAGGGTAGAGTAGAGGGTAGACCGTAGAGACTAGAGTAGAGGGTAGAGTAGAGTAGAGTAGAGGGTAGAGTAGAGAGGAGAGTAGAGGAGAGTAGAGGGTAGAGTAGAAGGCAGAGTAGAGGGTAGAGTAGATGGTAGGCACTAGGAGCAAGGCAAGCAATGGAGAGGCGCGGGAGAGGAGCGAAAAAACGAAAACGGCGGCCAAATTCAGAAAGAAACCTGATGCAGTGGATTTTTTGACAGCCAAACGTTTCGCCCTAACTGCCCGTTTCGGACGTTTCTAAGAAACGTTTCGTCTAGAAACGTTTCTTCGCATTTCGGTGCCCCGAAACACGTTTTTTGGTGACTGGGAAACCAACAGGGTACCCTTAGCCTCTTCAGGGATCTAGTGAGGATTCACCTCCTCTAGTCTTCTAGTTTTGCAGTGAGGGTTTCAGTCCCTCCATACAGTTGTATTCAGCCCTTTGGGCATTCATTATTCAGTTGTATAATATTCTCCTCGGAGGTCCACTATATTCTCTCCCTCTGATTCTTTCACTCACATCCACAGCTCACTTTGTGTATTGAGTGCATCATCTTGCAGTTGCAATTAGTATTGGGCAGGAGAGAGAGTGAGGATAGCCTATCTCCTGCTACAGCCAAAGAGTGTGGTGATGTGATGTGTTAACAGGTGTGTAGTACTAGGAGTTCTAGTACTAGTTCATGTGTGAGTGCCACGTGTCATTATGGGACTTATCCCATATGCACTAGGTGCTAGTGTGTGAGTGAGTAGCCTATATAAGGCTTGTACTTCACTTATCTTGTCATACTTGATGAATGAATGAAAGCCTTCATGGATTCTACATTTCTTCACTGCCTAGCATGTCTCTCTCTCTCTCACTCACACCATGTTTCTAAGGGGAGAGAGAGAGAGAGAGAGAGAGAGAGAGAGAGAGAGAGAGAGAGAGAGGAAGATCACATCAAAAGTGAGATACAATGAGTTCCCGGGAGGTGGGCTTATATAGTCCATAGTCACCATAAACATTTTTGGAATGTAGAACATGAGCTTGTACGTTTTGGCCCCAAAAATGTGTATAACATGTTTCACATAATATGGTATATTCAAATGATGCTAAATGTGTAGGATTCTAAATTATACAGCCCTACACAATGGCATACTATGCATAGAAGTATAAAACAAATGTTAATTGCTTGTTGTCTACATATATCAATTGACATGAAATCCAGAGAGCCTAATAGGTGTTTAATGAATTTAAATCAATGTTTAGATCCAAGAAATGCAACAAAGCCAAAAAATACAAATCAAGGGCAAGACCCATGCATGCATACACATGTTTCTTTGGAGTAGAAACGCTTTGAAATGTGCTACAAGTTTTGAAACATTTCTTGTCAAATACACACCCTATGATATAGTCCCCTCCACTATATCTCCTTTAACCCTCTCTAAGGCCAACCTAATCCTCACTAACGTGGTCAAAATTTGGCCCTTATTATAACCATTTCCTCCTCCAAAAAATTATTTTGTCCATAGAATTGAGTGCGACCCCATGCTGCTACTGTTCCGCCTCTGTTCGGCCCTTGTCCGGACCCTAGCGCACCCTGCACACCTTCCGTACACTGCCCTACAGCAGCCCATACTGATCCGTACAGTGGCTGTCCCCTTCTGGGCATACCTTGCCCTAGGTCTCCCTCCCCCATGCTTTTCTCATTTGGGGGCTTACAGATGGGGAGGTGACCTTTCCAACATTTGTAAGGCTGACCTACGATGTAATGCCAAAAGTCGTGCTTGGGCGTCATGGAACTGTATGATAAGGGGCTCTCGGTTGGGGTCCCTTCCAACCCGCCATGCTCTCTCAATCTTGTGCTGAGTCGCCCCTAGGGTAGTGGTCATGAAGGCGTGCGCATCTGCCATCGGGGTAGCCTCAGTGCGGGGAATCCCACGTACTCTGATGTTGAGAGCCTTGCTGGCTCTCTGCTACTGCTTCAGGAGGGTAGTCGAAATGGTTACCCTTGCAGGTTCCCGTTTGGCTACGTCGACTCATCTGGACATCTCCTCGATGGCAGATTGTATGCTCGCAATCTGTGCCTCCACAACTGGGGTGCTCCCTGGGACTGTACGTATAGCAGTGACCTCCTGTCGGAGCTGTGAGATCTCCTGTTTGAGCCTCTGAATAAGATCAGCCTGGACTCGGATAGCCTGAGACTGCTCCTGTATGAGTTGTGCCTACTCTTGGGTGAAGTGTGTTTGCTCTTGTGCGAAGTGTGACAGCTCCCTCTCGCGCTCTCGGATGCTCTGGACCTCCATCAGCAAGTACTCCCAAGCCTCTGATGGGTGCTTGTTCTTGCTCTAACGGAAACTGAAATGGATGTGGCTTTAAAGTGTGAGGAAGAGACTGGAGGTTGGGTGATGATTGGGTAAGATGGGTGCTGTATGGGGATGATAGTGGCTTGGAGGAGGCAATCCCAGCAGGGTGAGGGAGCGTGGGATGACTGAGAGGCAGAGGGGAGAGAAAGGTCGAGTAGTGCGGAAGAGTGTATGACCCCTCCAAAGTAGGTGTCATAATTGGAGAGAGAACTATAGCGGGAGAAGAAGGGAGATATGGAAGAGATGGTGTCAGTGACAACCCCTCTATCCTAGGGGAGGGTGGGGCAATCGATGTCATGGGAAGGGGTATATGAGAACCAATAGCTGTAACTGTAGAGGTTGTGGGCGGAAGTGGAGCTGGAACTGGAACTAGAGCTGACGCTGAGGCTGAGTATGAGGATGTAGCTGAGACCGAAGCTGAGACTGAAGCTGAAGCTGAAGTTGAAGCTGTGGCTGAAGTTCAGGCAGAAGTGAGTCCCGCCTTTGCTTTGCTGTCCACTGAGTCCATTGTGGTTGTAGCGTGTGTTCACATCTTCGAGTTTCAGCTGTGTCTGTTTTTTGGCTTTGTTGTCATCTTTCTTGGCGGCTTTATCCGTATCCTTGCCAACTTTTCCCATTACGTTTGATTGACCCGTGTTTAGTGCAGGTCTTAGTGCAGGAGCGGGAGTGGGAGTGGGAGCGGGAGCATGAGCTATCTCCCCATGATGGGAGGTACTCCCAGGGGGTTGGTTGAAAGGGGGATAAAAGAGCTCAATGGATGACTGCCCCTTGGATCTCTTTCCTGTTCTTCTTGATGTTCTTGATTTTCTGCAGGTCAGGGACAGATGTCGAGGTGCTGTGGGGGGGCTGTTGGCCAAGAGAGGCAGCCAATCAGCTGCTGTTGGTGTCGCCACAGGAGGGAGCAGCCAATGGGCTGCTGTGTGAGCGAGTCGGGGCTGTAGAGGGTGTCGGGGGATTGCAAAGTGGTTAAGGTAAGCTAGGCTAGGTGGGCTAGGGGGGGCTGTAGGTAGGCGCAACAGTGTAGGGGCCTTTAGATAGGCTGAGAGCAGGTGAGGGGGCTAGGGGAGGTGTCGCAACAGGGGGGAGGGCTGAGGGGATAGCGGGAGTAGTAGAGAGGTGGCGAGGGGGTGGCGGGGGTGCTGTAGGTATGCTGAGAGCAGGCGGGGGGGCTAGGAGGGGAGGGGGGGTGGTTGGAGAGCAAGCGGGGGTGGCTGAGGGGTAGAGGGAGTAGCTGAGGGGTCACGAGGTGGTGGTCGAGGGATGGCGGGGGGCTGGAGTGGAGGAGGTGGAGCAGCAGAGGGAGCTGCAGCAGGTGGGAGGGAGCTGCAGCAGGCGGGGAGGAGGCGGAGCAGGAGGGGAGGAGGAGGAGCAAGAGGGGAGGAGGCGGAGCAGGAGGGGAGGAGGAGGAGCAAGAGGGGAGGAGGCGGAGCAGAGGGAGTTGCAGCGGACGGGAGGGAGCTACAGCAGGCGAGAGGGAGCTGCAGCAGGCGGGGAGGAGGCGGAGCAAGAGGGGAGGAGGCGAAGTAGGAGGGGCGGAGCAGGAGAGGAGGAGGTGGAGCAGCAGAGGGAGCTGCAGCAGGCGGGGGGGCAAAGAGGGGGGGGGGTGGCTGGAGAGCAGGCGGGAGGGAGCAAGCTCACGCCACCAGACTTGTTGCAAAAAAAAAAAAAAATAAAAAAAAAAAATATATATATATATATATATATAGCGAGAGAGAGAGAGAGAGAAAGAGAGAGAGAGAGAGAGAGAGAGAGAGAGAGAGATTTTATTCCTGTCCCAAGAGACTCCGCGGGTCTTTTGAAACCCAGTATAGCTGCTTATGCTTGGGCACTGATGACGACATAAGTGTTGCTTTGCTTTCTAAGTATGTCTTCCTTTTTGTTTTTCAAAAAGTTTTTGTTACCTCTTTTTTCTTCTCTTTCGTTTTCTCTTTTATTTTCTATGTAGATTTTGGACTTTAGAACAACAAAAAATCTAAATTTGTATGATTGGATATATTCTGGTCTTACAAAGGTATATGAATGTAAAGAGATGCAACTACATAGGAAATATTAGGGGAAAAATTAGTATTTGCGAAAACTTCCATGGAATTGGTATAACTCCAGGGCAAAACTGTGCTACTGGATGATGAGGTGGAACCACACCTCACAGCTCATAGGAGTAGGTTGTAGACTGCCCCACAAACTCGCCAAGAACAGGCTGGATATTGCGTAAGAGACTGCCAAACAATCCAAGGGAAAGGGCCCAAGTGACCCTATTTATAACTTGGCTGACTGGCTTGACAGGTCTGGTCGGTTAACAAGACTTGGTCTAGTCGAGTTAACACGACTTGGTTGACTCGACCCTTTCCAGCCCTTAACCGGCCTCAAACCAAGCTCGAACCAGCCCCAAAACGGCTCAAACAAAGCCCTACTAATCGAGCAATTGACTCTGGTAATGTGCCCTAGCCAAACCCCCAATTAACCTGTAGAAATACAGTGAGAAACGCCTCTCTGGGGGGGCACACCCACATGGAAGCCTTCATTCCTTAGTAAACAGATCGGAGATGACGAACTTAACACCTCTCAACTCCTGGATGTCCAATCCAACCCTTCACCGAGTAATTGTTGTGGTAGAGGCTTGGTAAACAGGTGTTGTGTTGTCCCTTGTCGAACAGAAGGCCAACAAGATATCCCCATCCAAGATCTTTTCATGGACAAAATGGTATTGTATCTTGATATGCTTGGTCTGGGCATGGAACACTAGATTCTTAGCAATCGGACTCTTAGAAATTGCTTGGATTCATCTAGATATATGCTTTTGCCGTATTAGAACATGCAAATTTCACCTTGTGAAGCTTTCGTCCATGTTGCGGCTTGTTGATATTGCGATAATTCTTGATATCTTCTTAAGTGGTGGCGTTGCCCTATCGGCTAGATTGTCTAAGCTTTCTTTTTTCTTAGATGCTCGTCTGGGAGAGACTAAAATGAAATCGTTTAGTCTTCACAAGCAGTCGTAGCTTGAATGAAGAGATTGTGGACTGCTTTTTGATTAGCCTTCTCCTTTAGTGCCAGCCTTCGTCATGGTTGTTCCGCCCTTCACCTCCGGAGTGCCAACAGAAACTCAGTACGATGACCTTGTATAAATGGATGCTCAGTATGTGTGAGAGCATATGTTTATACTATGGTGTACACTCACTGTTGGGCGCTGATGATGTCAGTGGGGATGTCATAGTAGCTAGTCCTTGCTATGCGTGATGGAGTTTATGGTTTTCAACCTTATGAGTCACTATCATGAGATTGAAACTGCACTATGTTGTGTTTTTAGAGGATGAGTTTGGGCATGTTCGTGGATTCATTTAGATATATACAACTCTGATTGTCACACTTGGGATATTGGAGGATTTGCATACATGCATCCCAATGTGGCTTCACAGGCGCCTGCATCAACAGCTCATGAACATCAAAAACTTCCTCTGTGTCTGCCATATCTTTAAACCCAAGAAAAAATGGAGATCCAAATTTGTCATCTCAAACTCTTGAGATAAAGCTTGTATCATGGCAATATGCTTTGCATGGTTGCTTGTCAAGATTATATCATTGACATACAAATATTTAGGATAACCAAATCTTTCTCTAGGAAGATATACAAGTTCAGACCAGCCACGGTCTCCAAAACCCCTTCTGAAGAAAGAAAGCATTAATTCTCTGGTTCCAAGCCCGAGGTGCTTGCTTGAGGCCATACAATACCTTAACTTGTAGACCATACCCTTTGAATTAGGAACTTGAAAAATTGGAGGTTGTTCTACGTACACCTCCTCATGTAGGTTGCCATTCAAAAGAGCTGACTTGACGCTTATTTGTGATCGTGGCAATCATCGTGGCTAATGCAAAGGTATCCTCGTAGTCGATGCTTGGATGATGTGCATACAAGTCTGGCTTTGTTTTTGTCAGCGGTTCCATCCGATGTATACTTGGTCTTTAAAGACCCACTTGACACCTATCACAGCCCGTCGTAATGGCCTTGGAACCAGCTCCCAGGTCTTGTTCTTTAGAACGCCACAAGCTCTATTTGCATAGCTCTCCTCCAAGTCTCTTGAGAAAGAGCTTCTTTGATTGAAGAAGGCTCTTTGTCTTGGATGATCCCAGACATCAAAGCATGATTTACCTGTAAGGGATCCTTCTTTGGGGCTTTGGCTTTATCTTGGTCCATCCTCCATGAGACATTCAAGAGGAAAATTACTCCAAAATCTTAAAGTGCCTCTATCAACCACTTAGGAAAACAGTGAGACTGAGCCTCCTCTTGCTGTGGGGGATCATCCTCAACTTTTGGATCATCATTTGATACCTGCTTTGGCTTAGGGGCAAGAACAATATCTCCGTCCTCAACATCATCAGGCTCCTCAAGGACATGTCACTCCTCAGCCATGGAAATTGGAATTTGCTCCTCGAGAATCAGGTTCCTACTCTCTCCTAACGGTGTCATACAAGTTATAAGTTGTTGACAGAGAGTTGTATCCATCTTTCCCCTCTGCTTCTTTGGAACATAACATAGAAGACAACGTCCAAGAGAGAGTGAGCTCATTACGAGTTCGTGGTTATGCCATTTGATCTCAAGAATGTGCCGCCAACTTTTTTAAAAAATGATGTTGCGGATATTTGCTAAGTACGTTGGAGTATGTTTATTCATGTTTATGGATGAGATCCTCATTTTTCAGCTATAGTGATTTCAAGGATGTGCATAATGCCCTTCAATTATCGTGCCACGATCAGCTCTACCTAAATGCAATAAAGAGTGAGTTTGCATTGATGGAGATTCAGTATTTGGGCTATATCATTGTTGCAGATGACATCCGCTTGGGTCATGAAAAGGTTTAGGACATCACAAGCTGGGTTGTCCCCACAACGGCTGAGGGGATCTGCTCTTTCATTGGGCTTTGCTAGAGGTATAGCTCTGACATTGCTTGATTCTCAACAAGTGCAAAACCTTTAAGAGATTTATTAAGAGACGTGAAAACATGTTGATAGAAGGTTTCAGTCACCTGGCGCAGCTTTAAAGCCTTCTAGGACTTATAGGGGTTGGCTATCACAGCTCCAATCATGAAAATAGCATCATGGGATGATTCTTTCCTGGTCATCACAGATTCAAGTAATGTGTCGATTAGGGCAGTCTTATAGTAGGAAGACAGCCCCGTGCCTTACGTCGAATGACGTTGGGAAAAAAAAATTCCGTACGGACTTATAATCCCTTTGTGCATCTGACCTGGATAGATAATTCCAATCAAGATGCCTCGATGAAGAAATTCTGTCAAGGAAATCAATTCAATCGGCAATCCGAGTATGTCACGAGTGAGTGTTAATGACTAGATATGTGACTACTTATATTTTACTCGATACTTCCCGTATGATCACTTATCTTGCCTATCAAAACTTTACGAAGAGAAATCTCAGATCATGTATTTTATTGAGCACATTCTTTTAGTTTCAAAAGAGAGTATACTTGTGCTTTCTAAGTTAGAAATGTATTTTTGCCTCTTTGTAGAAACGATACATAAGTGTAAAGGGCCATTTAGCTTTTTATGTTTTAAATAAGAGAGAGAGAGAGAGAGAGAGAGAGAGAGAGAGAGTTTCTAGTTTTTTTAAAGTTTTTGTTTCTTGACTTGCTTGTTTATTTTTGCGTCACCTGCTTCGTTTCTTCTTTATTTCTTGTTTTCATTCTCTTTTGTTTATTTGACGTATTTTAGTAAGCACTGGGTTTGCCCAAGAGACTCCGCGGGTCTTTAGAAACCCAGTATAGCTGCTTATGCTTGGGCATTGATGACGACATAAGTGTTGCTTTGCTTGCTAAGTATGTCTTCCTTTTGTTTTTCATAGAAGTTTTTGTTTACCTCTTTTTTCTTCTCTTTCATTTTCTATGTTATTTTCTTTGTAGATTTTTTATCTTTAGAACAACAAAAATTCTAAATTTGTATGATTCGACTTATTCTAGTCTTACAAAGGTAGATACATTCATAGATGGGAGTGCACAGGATATTAGGCATAAATGTTCTGGAAAAATAAACTCAAGGAAGTGCTATTGATCCTTCACATCAGTCTCCTGATACACACTAGGTAACCTCCAATGACTAGGGCCCCCATGATATGGATACCACCTTGGATAACATGGGTTACAAAATAAACATCAAAAGATACCATCTATTTCGCATCTCAAAGGCAAAAGAGTTCATGAAATAACTCAACTTAGCGAGTGCAGCCTAGAGAAGGCTCTCTTGTTTGCTCTAAACATTCATTTTTGGGTGAAACCTCCCTAGACATTGGTTTTATTCCTAAGGAAAATACCCATTTGATCTCGGATTTCTTAGATATACAAGATTATGGAATACAAAAGTGCATCCATCTTCCATGTGTATAATCAAGGATAGTACTAGGGATTCGAATCTATACGTTGCACAAAGTTACCGCATATAAGATCTTGAGTTAGTCACATTGCACAAGTTAAAATTGCATCTACAAAGTAGTACACCACATCTAGAAGTGTCATGTGCATGGTGTACCTAGGGTTGGATAGTAGGTGAACGTGGGTTACAGGATACCATAGGACTGGATGGCTATTTTTAGCTCAGATTGCTATATATAGTGATTGATTCATATATAGTGCTCGCTTTATATGGAGGGAGCTATTCATAGCATTGTGCTAGCTATAGCGGGTTTCCTTCTATATAGAGGGAGGGCCAGTGCTATTGTGGAGTTCAGTTGAGCGCTTCTCAACTGATGGATGAGGCTTGGACCCAGGCCGGGATTCTGCCATCTACATGGCGGATCATAGGTGGTGTAACGAGGGTCCTCTGGACGGGCTTAAGTGGTATGGGACGCTTGGGTTAGATACGGGCCTATGGATGAGTCAAGCTGTAGCCCACGTGCTCGGGGGTGGTTGGGAGGATTGAGGCGCGTGCGCTATGATTCTGGTTGGATTGAGGACAAGATTCTAGGTTAGTTATAGGGTCAGATTTTGCGGGGTCATGCCATTTGGTATCAGAGCCATCCTATCACAATTGAATTCAATGCGAGGTATGCATAAAGATGTTTTCCAGGTAGGCTTTTTAAGATTGCTCTTGCAAATATGAATTTCTGCTCATGTATGGGCTGAATCGTTGGCTGATGATGCGCGTGCATGATTGGGAGAGTTGTGGAAGAAATAGTTGTCCATAGGCTGTGTGCTCTCTCTCGGTTGCTACGTGTTTGGAAATTGTGATTGCTTGAGAAGCGCGCATGATTGGGAGAGTTGTGGAAGAAATAGATGCCCATAGGCTGTGTGCTCTCTCTCGGTTGCTACGTGTTTGGAAATCGTGATTCCTTGAGAAGGGAGGCGATGAGAAGACTGGATGCTCTCAGCAAGAGATATGAGGATGGATTGTTTCTGACTATAATTTCCCACGCTTGGGTTGTTCATGTGATTGGTTGTGTGGGGGCGTGTGAGAGTGGGCTGGTTAGGGAAATAAATTCACTCGGCGTTCTCGTGGATGAGATACCCACCCAAGAGAACTAGATTTGCTGCAGTTGAGAAGTTGGAGGAAAGAGAGGGAGTTCATAAGCCCAGAGAGCAGCTTGTCTAGTAGATTCGGGCATTAGGAACAAGGGCGATGAGATTGGGGCAGACGCTTAGCTTTGGAAGGAGTGTGTGGCTGAATTTAGCGAGTTTTGGCTGGAGAAAAGCGGGACAAGTTAAGGTTCTTATTGATTAGACGAGGATGAGTCTTGTTGGATGCCTTCTTTGAATCATGTCCAAAGGCGGGGTCATTCTGATTCTCACTCTTTTAGCCCGAGGTCATGGATAGTCAGGATTCAAGAGTATCTTTGACGTATTGGTTGGGGTATTGTAATACAAGGGGGTGATATAATCACATTAAGAAAAGGATTGAGAACGAATTTAAGAAAAGGATTGAGAACGAATTTGCCACCCTGACTCAATGTGGGATCATTTGAGTTGAAGAGGGATCGGCTACCCTGATTCACTCATATTGTCCACTGAGTTTTTTATTTGCAGTATACTTTGGTGGTATGGGACACTAAGGTATGTTACATTTAAGATTCCCTGACGTGGTGGTATAATCCAGTGTGAAATAATACCCAAGGACCTCTAGGGTGAAGTACAAGTAGGCTGATTTGGATTGGGGGCAACTTGATTAGATTTTTTACGAGGACTGACTAAGAATCTTTACCCTGAAAGAAGCCATGTATTTTTTTGTTCAACCCTAGAGCTCCATAGTCTAGACTCAATCTCAGGGAGGGTTACCACATCTCTTCTGATGATGGTCTGTCAGTGCCTTGTTTGGAACTTGGTGTTCCTAGATAAGAGATCCTAAGAACTGGATGATCCTGTGATAGGAGCAGTTTATTGTGCACAAGTTTATACAGGATATCCGATAGTGGATCTTGTTTTAAGAAATCTCGGATTGTCTATTTCCGTAGTCTTTGGATCACATATGATGTTACTCCTATGATGGTTGACTATATATATGTCTAGAATAGTACCATTGACTGGATATAGCCAACTGAATTTTTACTGATTATCCTCATGTAGGGGCATTCCGAGGATGGATCAAGGGACCATATCTTTGGTCAGGATTTTGCCATTGATACTTCCATGAAGATTCTTCCATCATGAGTTATGAACTGATACCTGATTGTTTTGCGATGGAAAGTCTTTCATGTATTTCAACCCAAGAATTTGAATTACAAGGGTATTTCAGGGAGGGATTTTCTGAATACCAAGTAATTCAGGAAATTAGGGTTGATAGAAATTGCAACCTAGAAATTGACCTCGAGGGGCTCAATTGATGGGGTTGTTCGATCTCAACCTAAGATTTTTGAGTTCAAGGGTATTTAGCATGATGAATATTTTTCGCGAATTCCTACTTAGAACTCAATAGATAAGGTTGATAGAATCATTTACCTTCAGGTACGGATTTTACCATGCTTGTGTACGGATATGTCAACGGAACTAACTCGTGGATTCAGGATTTACTTGATTTCTGGAGGAGAATACTCGACGATACGTAACCTTGTTTAGATTGAGACATTTACTTTCCTTGGGTTGGTTATTAAAGATTGTGGCTTTGGCCTTAGATTCTCTTTGATTTGAATCTCATGGAAAGTATAGCACACTCAAACTGATAGTCAGAGTATAGTTATTGGCATTGACTCCTCTTCACAGAGAGTTTTTGGGCTTTCTGGTGAACTCATGAGTGAGTTCTTAGAGGAAGGGGAGTATGTGATGTGCATGGTATACCTAGGGTTGGATAGCAGGTGAACGTGGGTTACGGGATAGCATAGGGCTGGATGGCTATTTTTAGCCGAGATTGGTATGTATAGAGATTGATTCATATATAGTGCTCGCTTTATATGGAGGGAGCTATTCATAGTATTGTGCTATCGAGAGTGGGTTTCCTTCTATATAGAGGGTGGGCCAGTGTTATTGTGGAGTTCAGTTGAGCGCTCCTCAACTGATGGATGGGTGTTGGACCCCAGGCTGGGACTTTGGCCATCTACATGGCAGATCATAGGTGGTGTATTGAGGGTCCTCTGGATGGGCTTAGGTGGTATGGGACGCCTGGGCTAGATACGGGCTATGGATGAGTTGAGCTGTAGCCCACATGCTCGGGGGTGGTCGGGAGGATCGAGGCACGTGCACTATGATTCTAGTTGGATTGAGGACGAGATTCTAGGTTAGTGATAGGGTCAGATCTTGCGGGGTCATGTCAAGAAGCTAGTCAAAGACAACTTCTAAATAAACTTGTGTAAAAATCGTGTGTTTTGATATCTAGACCTAAACATCATGTTAACTCGTCATCCTCTCCCCCAAACTCAACAGAGGGTAGGAACTCAATGCAAATACTGCATCTTGAGATCTTTCCAAGTAATGGGTTTGTTTCTCAACCAGCATTAAAATACATTTTTTCTATCCTTTTCAACCTACTCATCCTCTCTCTTCCCAAACTCGGCAGCTTCATAACACGTCTTCCCCTTGAGTGTACTCATGAGCAGCGTCAACTTCCTACCATGCATCCCTGGGTATAGGAAGCCAGGTGAAAAAAAAGATGAAAGGTAATCTTTAACCCGTTCTAGTATCCTACAAGTGTAAGAAAATTGTCCGGAGTCCTTGGACAAAAGTCCCCAAATCTTGCTAGTCTAACGTATAGAGGTATCCTCAAAGTTAGGCATTTGCTATTCTTAGCGACTGCTTTTCATGTATGCTGTGTGCTGTATTGCCTGCACAGGTCTCTTGCGATGGCCGTTGGCCACCTGCACTGCCTCTGCAGCCATGCACTCTGCTGCGCATGCCTGATTGCCATATGTGCATGTATGACTGCTGCCCCTGCCTGTGCTTCTACACCAGCCAGCCGATCCTTAGCTCCTACGCTGCTTTGCAGTCTGGCTGGCTTGCATGGCAATTACCCAGGGCTCTAGGCTGCCCTACCTTGGCCGCCTTGGCTGCCCCTTGGGTGGCCCACTTGTTTATGCAGGGGATTTCTACAGCCTGCACGAGTTCTTCAAAGAGGTTCAAAAAGCATACCCAAATCCCCCCGAGACTACACAAGATGGACAACTGAAAAGACGTCGTACAAAGCCATGTGAGATCCAAGAAATCAGTGATTTATCAAAGCATACCTGGGATTCTTGATCTTCATCGCATACCTTGAGAATGACACACAAACTTTGCTTTTCCTTGCCACAACTGCGAATTTATATCAGCTCTGATGCCAACTATAACACCAACGAAGCTTCTAAACACACGGGCAAGCACAAACATGTAGGGATGCAGGCTAACTCGCCTCCCAACCATAGGTCCTGTCCATGGGACCACCCACTGAACCATTGCTAAGGCTCCCTTCCCTCTCCATGGACTTGGTGGGAGTACTGATGCTCTTGGTCAGTCTGAATTAAACATGACAATACATTATAATATTTCTATAATAACCCATGCCTCACTTATTTACTGCCCACTGCAGCTATAAATAACTATCTCTTTATAAATAACCAGTGTGCATGAGATGTCTGGTGGGTGTAAGTGCCTCACACAGCAAAGCTGGCTCTCAAAACAAAACAAAACATGGATTTTATCAATAATCTTCCCTAGCAGGGCTTCTCGTACCCTGCTAGATTAGGTCTTCTAATCCTAGATTAGCGTGATACTAAACTATATCTTTCTTTACTTGGAATCTGCACATGATATTAGGGTCTGTCCACACAACTCTGGATATTAAGAGGTAAAGTTCAACATTTGTTGCAGGTCAAAGGGCTTACCAGAGAGGAGCTTGCTGCTCGTCCAGATCTGGTGTTGTCGCTAGCAGAGAGGATCGAGGCTATTCCTGATGGATCTACCATGGGAGCAGGCCGAGCAAGTTCCTGGGGAGGCAAGGCTGGAGGCACTCGCATGGAAATCAAGATCGACAATGTAGACCCAGGTCATTCTCAATTCAAACGATGGCTATGTATTTATGATAATCATTTCTGTCTAGGCGTTTTGGTGTATAAATACGGGTTGTTGTGAAGGTCTTATTATATTTTACTCTATTTATTACCGCAACTTGGTGTTTATGGTTTCTTCTTACACTTGTGCTCTGAAAGTACAGATGATATTATGCGGCCAGAACATTATCAACAAACTGAGGAGTCTTATCAGTTCAGGCAGGACTTTGAGATGCGCAAAACTAAGCAGGTCTAGTCTCTTTTTGTTGTTGAAGGTCATCTGAAACTGCAGCTTTGACATAGGATTTTGGAGCAATAGCAGTTTTTCTTAGGACATGACCTTTTGAAGTTCATATGCTTTTCCAGGATCAAGGCTTGGAAACAATTTCAGAGGGACTCGCTACATTAAAAAATCTTGCACAGGATATAAATGAGGTCTGAGCTTGACACTTGAAATTCATGGTTTTTAAATGTTGGCCTTCTCTTCTCTTGAGCTTATGTAAGTTTTTATTTTGCATTACTCAGGAGTTGGACCGTCAAGTGCCCTTAGTTGATGAAATTGATACAAAGGTCTGCCCTGAATTCTTTAGTGTTTGAACAGTCGTTTCAGTGGCTCGATTTCTAACTGTTTTGTGTATGTATATTATTATGGCGTACTCCTATTGATACCTGGCTGGTTTGCTAAGGTCGAGAAAGCAACATCTGACTTGCGAAATACAAATGTAAGACTGAAGGAGACAGTTACAAAGGTACTGCATCCACTTTTTCTTTTTTTCATGAATTGGATTCACATATTTTAAACATACTTTCCTTCCAGCATAATATTTTAGTATATGGTTCTTGGATTGCAATTGATGTCACTCTGAGAATTTTCTCCTTATTTATTTCTCTTAATATCCCTTTAAGAAGTCAAACATAGTAATTGCCTTCACCTTTTGTACATACAGCTTCGTTCCAGTCGTAATTTTTGTATTGACATAATACTCCTTTGTGTCATACTTGGAATAGCAGCATACTTGTACAAGTAAGTTATGCTATGTTTTGCAATTGCTTTTAACAAGATGACGTTTGGGGCATGCTTTAACTTTTTATTACATTCGGTTTCTCTCAGGACATGTCTAACAGCAGCTTGTTTTTCTAAACTCTCCGTCTTTGTACCTAATTTTGTGCAGCGTTTTAAAAAAATAACTCTGGCAGCTATTGCCATCAGGTCGCTGTCAAGCTATCTCAAAGTCTGATGATCTCATATCTGGGGAGATTTTCTGTGAATAAATTGCAAAGTGCTTGTTTTCAAGTTTGATGGCATCTGGAATTTGTTTTGTTTGTACATCATTTGGACTTTATTGGTTTCTACAAACAATAATTTTGAAATGTCGAGGGCGCAATTGTTCATTTGCTCTTAATTTTGTCTTTTATTATCACTTGGGAATGGAGCGGCTTGATGGCTCATCTCACACCAAGCTTCAAAATTGAGAAATATGTACACCAAAGGTTGATATGCAGTTTTCTTATATCATTTTAGATTAGCTTTGATCAGAGACATTGAGGTTTCTTCTTAAAACTAGGCAGCCTGGATATTGTTGGCCAATCGAGGAAAGTTTGCACTCTTATGATTATTTATGGGCAACGAGGATGTTGAGGTTTCTATAGCTGGCTACCTGCACTTCAGTGACACGTGTTCCAAAACTATTCAACCATAAGCCTGTATCTATTGAATAAAGTATGTGTGCATAGATTGAAGCTATAGTTGAAGCATTGATGCTTTCAGCAAAAGATACACAACAATTAAATCGAGAAGATACAAAATGTTTACATTCCCATTGGAATTTTAGAGAGACTGATATAGTGTAGTTGAACCCATCTACAGATAATGTAGGTGTGGTGTGGATTTTGCATGTGAAAACTTGATGTTTAACCAATGGTGAAAGATTATATTTCAGTAGACAACGTCTTGTATGTTTTATGCCCCAAACATGCCAACCAAACACTCGACTAAGAATTTGCATGTTGGATACACAACAAAATGCTAGTGTAGCTCTTCTATTTGTAAATATAGACATGGTGTGGTTTTTGCTCATAAGACTTGATCCTTAACGAGGCGATGATGTTAGATACCAGTATGATAACTCTACAGTCAAATAATGAGGGGCAGCTTACATGGCCATAGTTCCTAGTGCTATATTATGTAGGCCAAATCTTCTTAGACATCCTTGCATATGTGGTCCTTATTGAAGGGCTCATTACTTGGCTAATACCCATGATATCTTGTGAATGTCTCATCTAGGTCAAGTACAAACATTATTTTTCTCTTAAATGAGGATTTATATTCTCCTAAATGGAAACAAGAATTGCTTGAAAACTTCCTTCCAAGGATCATCATTCTCAGTCCTAGCATTCCATTGGATCCAAATTGTAACTAATTGTGAAGATGTTCTCATTGCTTAAGACCATAAAGAGTTCCAAAGGGACATAGATTGTTAATTCCTTAGGGTGAACTCAAAGGCTTAGTTGTCCCCCCCAACAAGCATTTCTTTAAATCAATCATATGAAACATTGGGTTCTTACAGGGAGTTGTTAACAATCAATGCGTGTTTTCATTTCCCTGATTTATGATCATGTACATGTATCAAAAACAAATTTTTATTATTATTGCTTAACCATATACAATGTTAGAATCTTGGGGCACTTGTGATTTCCCACATGTTCTCTAGAATGTGAGGTGTTCAATTGTGATTCTCATTATATTGTGTTCTATCTTGAGCACTCTAAATATAATATCCTTTGCTTGCTTAAACATTTTTTGCACATTTTACCCATTTTATATTTTTTACATTGACATCTATGGGCAACTCGATTTATGTTTGTAGATGAGCATAAAGGGATTGAACTTTGTGGTTGAGTGCACATTTTTTTGAAACATATGCTCAATTATATCATAAATATTTTGTTTCAAATTCAATTCGGAATGATCTATCGGGTTCATATGCAAGGTGTTTTTGCAACACTTATTACGATAAGATTTAGTGAATTTAGACTAAGATAATATCTTCGGTAATTCATAAAGCTTAAACAATAACTCCACAACTTGTTTACGCTTAGAACCTTTGTTGTGTGTTGAGCTAGGGTAAATAGTGTCTTTGTGCTTAGTCTTTCCATGACCTAAATCTGTTGTTGGTCTATTGGTAAGCTTGTTTTTATAACTGATAGAATCACTTTTACATTTTTTATTAAGGCTCTCAAGTGGAAGTAATATGCCTTTGACTTTCAGGTGATTGGGTTGATGAAACGTGACCAAGTAATCCTTAAGAAAGGATTTGTGGAGGTGGTAGCCTTTTTTGTTGTGTGTGGTATTGGGTAATACATGGTTGTGGAGCCCAAGGAATTATCCTATTGGCAACTTGTTTGATATGAGTTTTTTTTTGAGACACTTGGGATTGTTCTTTATGCAATCTGTTCAATATGGGATCCTTGGAAATCTAGAGTATCGTTTTAGAGATGTTTGGAGAATTTTATGGCTACGTCATGTGAATATTAACCCTTGTATGATTTGACATTGTGTTGCAACATGGCACTTGAGCAAGTGGTGTGCTTGTAGGGGCAATGTTTCATAAAAGCTTATTGATAGCATTCAAAATGATGTGTGCAAATGTTTGTCATGAGATGTGGTTGCTAGAGATGGTTGACCTTGATAATTGGCTTGCTTTCAATTATGTACTGACTTGATCTAATGATAGGTTGGTACGGCGGGTGGGTGATCCTTATGTTCATGCTGACTGACCTTATTTCTCATTTGGCAGGCTATAGGGCAAGTGTAGTATCTACAGTCGGTAGGTGGACTTGAGAGTCGACATAGTCGTCAATTTAGGAAGCCATGCAATGGCTACTAAGGTCTGGCTTCGTGCAATGCTTGGGATTCTATTAGGGATTTTGGAGGGGATGGTTTCCTCACACTTTGCGTGGCCTTGTTTGACATCCGGTTATGGAGCTTGAAAAATTATCCAAAGTGTAGATTGATCAATACGTGGTCCTTGGACATAATTTAAGAGAGACCTATGATTGATCGCTATAAACATTGGGAAAATGATGTTGGTCCTTAAATAAACTAACTCACCGAGAGGAGTTAAGTGCAATTGGATATTGTGGACAAATCTAAGGAATGCTTAGATAGCTTAGAAATTTTTGCTTGTTGGGAGAATCTCAATCTTGACATTTGATTTGGACGATGGATCAATCTTTGTAACATTCTTAATAGAAAAGCGCATTTTATAAGAAATTCTTTATCTTGTCTTCTTAAACCTATATCAAATGATGATTAAATCCAACCAATATAGCAATAATTAGGGGTGTTGTAAAAACCCTAGAAGAGTTGTAGGGAATATTGGCGTTGAAGGGGTTTTAAAACAACAAAGTTCATGCAAGAAGGATCAACCCTCAAGGTTTTTGAATAACTAACTCAAGGATTGACTTAGGTAGATATTGAATCTAAGGATTTGTTGCAAAAAGAGAGTCAATCTAATTAAGAGTTCTATTAGAACTCATAGGATGGCCCTTGAGTCATTGTGGCATCTTATCACAATGCCTCATACAAGTTGGTAGACAAAAGCACTTGATAAATAGGCATGGTGGGGATAGCTTATGAAATTAGTTCTCATACCTCTTTTAAAATAAACTATGGGCTAAGGACTATAGTTTCCATTGAGTTCATCATTCTAGCATATTTTGTCATGACTCCATTTTGGACAATCCGCCGAATTGTCGTCTTTACTTGTTGGATATACACAAATGTGGATCTACACCTAATCATAGTTTGAAGAAATTTAATAAATGTTTGAAAGGCAATTATTAAAATCTTAAAAGAGAAACCAATCACTTTTTAGAAGAAACACATCATCCTCACACCATACATATCTACAATTGGATATAATAAAATACAAATATTCGATCCAAGAGGAAAATAATAACAACAAAAGGAGACTATCATCAATGCTAGACAAGATTATGTTACATTAACACAACTTAGTAAACCATCTGAAGGGGGTTTAAGTTTAGATATTCATGAAATACTATACCATCCATTTGTAAGATGATGGCATCGATCTTGATGGACGGTTGAGAATGGAAGACGGAATCAAAACTTGAACCCAAACCCAAACCCAAACCAGAATGGGTACATGTAGATGTTCATTTCCTTTGTTAAGAAATGAGTTTACTACTGTATCGTTAGAAGAGTGAGTACCCTCTTCTCTTTCCCCCTTCTTTCAACAATGTCTCTAGCAACTATTTTTATTTGGTTAGACAACTTATCTATAATGTCATAATTGGGCATTTTATCTCCTCTAATGCACTCTACAACACACGTCTCTAGCAACTATTTTATTTTGTTAGATAACTTTTTCTTGCAATTTCCTATATTCAGAATTGGGCATTTCTATCTCCTCTAATGCACTTTACCATTTCAATGCTTTTGTTTACTAGCCTCATTTGTACAATATCCTCATGGTATGCCTATTGAAACTCCATGTGAGGTGACAAAGATAATTTTGATCTTGTTGCGCTTATGTCACCATAATAAATTTGGTATTTCACACCCAAGGGTTCCTAGTGAGCTTAATTATTTGCAGCATTAGCTTATTTTAAAACTTAGGTTGCTCATATTTCAATTTCCAATTGTCCTAACTAGGCATTTCATCTCATCAAATGCACTCTTCGTTGCTCGACAACTGTATTGCAAATTTGACATGTATGTCTGGAATATCCTTTTGCTGTGCCTATTGAACTTCCATGTGATGGCCAAAATAGCCTTTCGATCTTACTATGCATATCACAACATCATACAGTTGGCTTTTCACCATGAGGAGGCACTAGTGGGTTGAAGTATCCATGGCATTACATGTTGACAAATGGTGCTACCTACCATGATAAGTACACATGGCACACTCTACTTCTTCTTCTCACATTATGTGGCTACATTTGTTTTGTTAATGGAGGCATGCATACGTATGATATTGTGGTAGATTTCCATTGAATTGCACAAGGTTGTAGATTTGAAAAAATCCCATGATAGTACCAAGATGGCTTGGCTTAGTACTATCACTCCTTTTGGATGCTCTCTCTTAATAGCTAATATTCCAAGAATGATGTTGGAATTTTGTTGCCGCTAGCATAACAATTGATGTAGTAGGTTTCTGTGGCTGCTCATTCCTCTTTTCTCTATGTAGCCTCTCAAATGAACTCCCCTTCTTCCACTTCTTTCATGCCCTTCTCGTTGCTCTCCTTTATCTATTGACCTTGTATCTTCATACTGGGGGGGGGGGTTTGGATTCATGTATCTTCATCTAAGTCCTTCGGTATGAAGTCCATTAGGTGATGGATGTCAAAAAGTTCTATGTCGATTTTGTTCTACCTCATAACTTAGAAAAATTGTTTCTTACAACCGTATAAAAACCCGTGCCTAATTGACTAGTTGAGGTTGTTTGAGATAGTATATACTCATTTTGAAGAGGTTGAGATGAATTGCCTTGGGCCTCTTTTGTTCATGCTTGGCATGCACAGCATAAGGTTAATATATTCCCTTAGAGCTGATCCATGATTGGATTTGTTTGAATTTTCTACTCTCTATTTGTTTTCACATGTGTGATTGAGGGCTAGGAAGGTTTCTATCACAACATGTAGGAGCCTCAATGCGTTGGTTGTTTTTCTTTCTTAGGGATGGGCTCGTCAAAATCTAGGTCTTGTGGAAGCAAAGGTCGTCTAGCATGTTGTTTCTTAATGCAATAGATATCTTTCTGATGGGTAGATGTCAAGTTATTTTAGAGTCCTTGCGATATGTTGCGGTGTGTAAAAGAAAGCAAAATTTATGTTTGATGTTGGATGGGTGTGCATCACTATTATATTAAGTGAAATGAATGTTATGGTGATGTTTTAGATGTGCTTTAAGGTGAATGTGATTAAAGGAGGTTCAAAAAAACTTTTACACAAATTTATAGGCTGCCAAATTTCTATGCATGCTAGAAGGATGCTTAAGGTGAATATGATTAAAGGACGTTCAAAATACTTTTACACAAATTTATAGGCTACCAAATTTCTATGCATGCTAGAAGGATGCTTGAAGATGATGATGAAACATGCTAAAAGTGCAAGAAATATGTTTTAAGGTGACTTTGATGAAAATCGGTGGGAAGATAGTTTTCTTAAATTTATAGGGTGTTAAAGTTCTATGCATGCTAGAAGATGGTAATGAAATATTGAAGGAACTTGGGACATAGAAGTGATAGAGGGAATGCATGAAATAGTGTATGGAGTTAATGGTAAGAAAATATGGTAGCATGATGCGGATTATTGAGACTTAAAGTCAAAAGAAGAAGAAATGGGCACCCCCAATAATAATATGCATTGGCTTAGGTTGTAGTAACTTGTGGAGGGAGTTCTTGCTAGTTTTTGGTGGGTGTCATATTATCTTGCATTGAGTTGTGGAGGGAGTCTTTGCAATTATTGTGTGGGGCTCATAGTAACATGTAATAATAAATTGTGAAAAGGATAATCATAACACTTCTTAACGAGCTAAACAATTAGAGAGATGATAAGGAATTTGTCCTAGGAATGGTTGTGTTTCTTATGAACTCACTTGGGGGCTTTGACATTGTCTATTAATGCATGTACAACAATGTGAGTGTCCTCTATTAGATATCTTTTCTCTTTGCTTTTTGATCAAGACAAGCATGATTTCTTCATTAGCATTTCAGGTAGATAGTTTACGGTGTCTCAATTGGATTTTCAAAGTTTTATAAATGTTATTCTAGTGAAATTTAGTGTTTCTTTATTATAATGCCTAGAATTATAGCTATTAACTTTATGAATCTTAACAACTCTAGCCCCTACGTCAATTGAATGTGGCAAAGGTTAGCCTTATAATAGGTTCATAGCTTCATGGTATGTCTAGAAGAATTTAGTCTCAACCATTATATCTTGCCTTAATAATGTTTGCAATGATGCTCCATAGCATTTTTTTAGTTGATTGTGTTAGGCACTTCCTTCAACAAGAATAGCAAGCTAGATATATTTTTTATTGAGCTGCCATAAAATTCATCAAGAGGTGAGGAATTATCTTATCCAAGAAGTCTATATCTTATGGGTATGTACACCATGTGACGATCAATTTATATTAAAAGTTGATATTGTGTTATACATCAACATAGCAAGTGCCTTGTTTTCACCCACTTGGTACTTCATTTCCACTTTGATAAACCAAGATGGTATTTCTTTATAAATGGATTGGATTGGTTTCATATAATTACATCCCCATTTCTCAAATTATTCATGTCGTAATTTTGAGCTCAGATGATTTCTATAATTAAACTATAGTCTACGTAGTTTTAGGCATATATCATATTTGTTTATGTACTCATGGATATCTGGAGTATTGTTAGGCACTTGATAGCCATGTTAATACCACACTTTTAGTCGTAAGATCCATAAAAAATTACTTGTTTTCATCTAATTTGTAATTCCATCAAATAATGGCACATAATTGGCATCACATGTTGAATAGTGACAACAATAATCCATACAATAACATGATACAATATATATATTGACATTCTAATAAGGTTTCTCTAATTCTATAATGACTATTTGCAACTTAGGCATTTTAATAGCAATCCCTAACTATTACACCTTGTACACACGTATTAACTAGTTTCAAGCACACATAAAACCAAGGACCCATATACATCAACACTCTCCTCCCATTGGAAGGTATCATAATAAAAAATACAAATAGACATTCAAAACTTGTCAAACTTCTAGTAGGTAGTTATTGATGAATAATTTGTTGCCTAGTCCTTTGAGAGACATTGAAATGGCATGATAGTCCCTAGGTCCACTTACTATTAAATGAAGTTCTAATGTGCTTGTGTCTACCATGATATTTTGGATTCTTTATCAAGGTTATGGCATATTTCTTATTCTAAAAGCTCCATCTTCTATCTTGGATTGATGGCCTCACAACACACTTCTAGATAATTACGCATTGGCGTACTTCTTTCTGGATCAAGATATAACATGTGAATTCAACATGAATCTATATCCTAATATTCAATTACTTTTAGGAATGTATTCCTAATCTATATCAAAGGTATGGGTTTGTGGATTGACTCTCCTTAAGGGATGGTTTGCTATCCCAGTGATATACTCGAAATTCCTTTGCATTCCATTCCAATAGTGGATAGAATAGCTTTGCAATAATATTGCTCAAAAGTATGAGAATATGGTAGACATGTTGTTGTCATCATTCCTATAACTACTTGAAAAAATCACTCTCAAGCTTATGCATACTATGTTTTATCTTAACAGTTGTGCCAAATAGAATGGCATCTAATATCTTAAGCTACAAAAGCTAAGAGTTAATGTATCTCATTGGACTAAAAATGCCATTCTCAATTTGCTCAATCTAAATACCCAAGACTTATTAAAGAATACCAAATCATGTCTTATCAATGCATTGTTATTGCCAAGAATAGTCAGGTCATCCACATAAAGAATTATGGTTAGGAAAGCATTTCTCCTTCTCATCATATATTTACATGATCCAGTACAACTCCTTATGAACCCTTACTACTTGAAATAGCTCTCAATATAGCTATACCAATCAGTTGAGATAGCATAAAGCCTTTTTGCATACTGCATGTTCAGACACATTTTCCTCTTCATATACACCTCTTCTTGCACAAATCTTTTCAAATATGTCACATATACACCTCCTTTTGCAAGACTTAATAAAGGAATGCCGACTTACATTTATGTGATGAAATGAAGATTCATAAATCTAAGCAAGAGATAAAAGTAACTAGATCAGCTTCATTTATGTGACTAGTGCAAAGTCATAGTAGGAAAGCCTATGCCTTCTTATTGTGCATAACATTTTATAATTATTCTTTCCTTGTATTTGTCATTGTTACATTAGCTTTATAGTGTGACTTATTGGATGAATTTGAAGCCAATACCATTCTTTCCATGGGTTTTTCCTTGGGTGGCTCAACCAAATCGATAGGTCATTTTTCAAAATGCCCTTATATTCCTTACCATGTACCCTAAAAAAGGCAATTATATTCCTTACCATGTACCCATTCTTGGGAATACACTATCTATTGGAAGGTAATTGGTTCTCTAGATTTATGTTTGCACTAGGCTTGTGTAAACTTATTTTAGATGTGTGCAAGGGGACAATTGCATGGCTTCTCATCACTAGGCTTGCGAGAGGATGTAAAATCAAGGATGTGAACTCAAGGATCCAAATAAAGCAAAAATTTGGAGTGTGCAAGGGACAAATTATGTCTTTTCACAAGATTTGAGGGTACACTACGTGTTAACGTCCTACATATGTATGGCATACTATTGAATACACCTAATATTAGAGATCACTCCCTCACATGTATGTCCTTGGATGAGGAGGAAAAAAAGGTAGATGATAGGTTGGATCCAAACTTCTTAGAGAAGTTGGATTTCTAATAGGTAGTCCAAACCATATCTAGAAGGTAGGAGGAGGTAACAAAAAAGTTAGGGGTAAAAGCCCCCTATTGTACACTCTAATGATATCATAAATTGCCCCTTATGAATCCCCCAAGTGCAAAAATTATCAAATTATATCTCGATGATGTATAACCTAACTTGTATCTCAGAGACGAATCAATTTCTAGAAATGATTTGAGGTGCCAGTCATGGACGAGAAACGCCAATTGTTGGGAATGACTTGAGGTGGTACTCATGGAATGGAAACCATAATTATAGGATGATGAGGGAATGATTTGAGGTGCCAATCATAAACTAGAAACTAGGATCATAGATGATGAGGGAAGGAGCTCATTGACTCATAAAAGAGGCAATACTAATAGCCGATAAGTTGGTGGATAGACAAAATTGGTGACATAACATAGCCACCAGTCAAGTTTAAAATCCTAAAAGAGGAACTATTATTAGCCCTTAAGCTATTGGAGACACAGGGTTGAGTGACATGACATAAATGCCTATTGAGTCTAGAGCCAAGGAAGTTTTAGCACAGTGATGAAATTGTGAGGCAAGTCACAAAGCAAAGGAGGAAAAGTGAAGAGGGAGATGAAGGTAGCAAAGCTGGCAAAGAGGCAAACCCATAGGATGGAGTGACATGATGGTCATCTATAGCCTAGCTAAGTTTGAGAGAACACACGATCCCAGCCCTCTTTGGAGGAAGATAGGTTTACACCATCCCTTCATTGCTACATTTAGAGTGCTATTAAACATTCCAATAGGGTCGAAAGGATTGAAGAACCTTGAAATTTGCATGTAATCAAGGTCTTGTTTTTGGTGTGCTATTATGTTGATACTATGCATGATCATCCCTTTGTTGTCATAGGTTGTAAGGTTTTATTATTGTTATATGCTTCTATACCTCAATTGGTATTTAAGTGAAAGATGTACTAAAGATCTTGTTAATCTACTAATACATGTAAGCACCAACTAATTACCACATTTCCCTAACATATCATGGCATACATGAAGTCATCAGTCACTCAAATGAATGGCTTTTTGCTCCTTGTATGATATATATATGATCGGCTATTGAATGTTACACCCCATTCAAATCCAATGGGAGCAATTAACTACATGTTGATCTCCAAATAGTAGTGGTTAAAATACAAAAGCCAAAATATTGGTTTATAAGTAGCATGCAAGAGATGTTCTATTCTATTGGAATGGATTGACTTTAGCCTTCTTAAGTTGATACTAGAAACATAGATACATATGTAGGTTGGTAGGTAGGTACATACATACATACATAAATGTATGCTCATATACACACACATGTATGCTTTTAAATATTGTAGAAAACTCGCACCATTGTTAAAACTTGCCCCCTTTTCATACTTGAGTTATTCATAGGCTTCACAACCCCTAAGCCCCTTCTTTGGCTATTTAGGTCTTTTTTACTTTGTTCCTTTCCATTTTCCTTTGGCCTTCAATTTACTAAGCCTTTGAGCCCTTACATATTTTAGCCACATGCTTGATCTTGCAATCTTCTAGACATCCCATTAAGACTCAAGCATCTTCAAGTGTACCAAAACTACAATAAGGAAGTTTTTTGACTAGCATCCAAGTCACTGACTAATTATAAGTGTCCTTGGGCAACATAAACTAAAGACATGAACA